>NW_026779047.1:0-197500 GCF_030144855.1 Hypanus sabinus | reverse complement strand
TAGCCAGTGCACGGAACCTAACCACAGAGCGATAGGGCCCGGGGTGGGGCTGGAAGCCGAGATAATCGTGGCATTTAAGAGACTCTTAGACAGATTGAGGTTCGGATTCTGAAAAAAAAACACAAAAGATTCTGCAGACTTTGGAAGTGTGTGTGTGAGTACGACTGTGTGCTTGCGTGTGTGTGAGTGTGTGTGTGTGTGTGTGTGTGTCTGTGTGTGTCTGCGTGTGTGTGTGTGTGTGTGAGTGTGTGTGTGTCTGTGTGTGTATGTGTGTGTGTCTGTGTGTGTGTCTGTGTGTGTGTGTGTGTGAGTCTGTGTGTGTGTGTGTGTCTGTGTGTGTGTCTGTGTGTGTCTGTGTGTGTGTGTGTGTCTGTGTGTGTCTGTGTGAGTGTGTGTGTGTGTGAGTGTGTGTGTGTGTGTCTGTGTGTGTGTGTCTGTGTGTGTCTGTGTGTGTGTGTGTGTGTCTGTGTGAGTGTGTGTGTGTGAGTGTGTGTGTGTCTGTGTGTGTGTGTGTGTGTCTGTGTGTATGTGTGTTTGAGTGAGTGTGTGTGTGTGTGAGTGTGTGTGTCTGTGTGTGTGTGTGTGTGTCTGTGTGTGTGTGTGTGTCTGTGTGTGTCTGTGTGTGTGTGTGTGAGTGTGTGTGTGTGTGTGAGTGTGTGTCTGTGTGTGTGTGTGAGTGTGTGTGTGTCTGTGTGTGTGTGTGTGTCTGTGTGAGTGTGTGTGTGTGAGTGTGTGTGTGTCTGTGTGTGTCTGTGTGTGTGTGTGTGTGTCTGTGTGTGTGTGTGTATGTGTGTTTGAGTGAGTGTGTGTGTGTGTGTCTGTGTGTGTCTGTGTGTGTGTGTGAGTGTGTGTGTGTGTGTGAGTGTGTGTGTGTGTCTGTGTGTGTGTGTCTGTGTGTGTGTGTGTCTGTGTGAGTGTGTGTGTGTCTGTGTGTGTCTGTGTGTGTGTGTGTGTGTCTGTGTGTGTGTGTATGTGTGTTTGAGTGAGTGTGTGTGTGTGTGTGTGAGTGTGTGTGTCTGTGTGTGTGTGTGTCTGTGTGTGTGTGTGTGTGTGTGTCTGTGTGTGTCTGTGTGTGTGTGTGAGTGTGTGAGTGTGTGTGTCTGTGTGTGTGTGTGTGTGTGTGTGTCTGTGTGAGTGTGTGTGTGTGAGTGTGTGTGTGTCTGTGTGTGTCTGTGTGTGTGTGTGTGTGTCTGTGTGTGTGTGTGTGTGTATGTGTGTTTGAGTGAGTGTGTGTGTGTGTGTGTGTGAGTGTGTGTGTGTCTGTGTGTGTGTGTCTGTGTGTGTGTGTGTGTCTGTGTGTGTGTGTGTGTGTATGTGTGTTTGAGTGAGTGTGTCTGTGTGTGTGTGTATGTGTGTTTGAGTGAGTGTGTGTGTGTGTGTGTGTGTGTGTGTCTGTGTGTGTGTGTATGTGTGTTTGAGTGAGTGTGTGTGTGTGTGTGTCTGTGTGTGTGTGTGTGTGTGTGTGTGTGTATGTGTGTTTGAGTGAGTGTGTGTGTGTGTGTGTATGTGTGTTTGAGTGAGTGTGTGTGTGTGTGTGTATGTGTGTTTGAGTGAGTGTGTGTGTGTGTGTGTGTGCACCTTTGTGTGGGTGTAACTGTCAGGTGAATTGTGAACTGTGTGTGGCTGAGGAGGACAAGTCATTGGGTATATTTAAAGTGGAAGTTGAAAGATTTTGATTAGTCAGGGCATCAAAGGTTACGGGGAGAAGGCAGGTGAGTGGGGTAGAGAGGGATAATAAATCAGTCATGATAGAACGGCAGAGGGACTCAATGGACCGAATGGCCTAATTCTGCTTCTATTTCTTATGGTTTTATGGTCTGTACATTTGTGTCTGTGAGTATGTGTGTGCTGTATCTATACAGTACTTGTATGTGAGACTTTGTATGTATGTGTGTATAAATATAATTTTTCCACACCCCTTTTGGAAAGTGTCTGTGTGTATTTTTCCCTCAAACTCAGGCCCTCTACCAGAGGCCTGGGTGCTTGAGGGTTTGGTACAGTACCTTGTTGTACACTCTTCTGGACCGAGATCTCAAATGTTGTTCCCAGGGTTTATTGGAGCCATTCTCCCAGTCCGAGAGTCACAGCTCCACGTGCTCCTAACTCCTAACACACACCCACAGACACACACACACTCATACACACATATACACACGCACACGCATTCACACTCACACACACGCGTGCATACACACACTCACTCACCCACAGACATACACACGCGCACGCGCACGCACAGCACACGCACGCGCGCACACACACACACACACACGTATACAACTACAGATAATTTTTGCACCTATGTTTTTGATATGCACGATTAGAGGTCAAATTTCACAGGGAGGTTCCATTTTGGTTCCGCTAAAAGGAAAGTGAAAAATCACTGTCTGATTAAAGTCCAGAGCTCACAATGGAACGGTATAGCAGGTAAGGAGACATCACCTTTCTTCCCATTTCAGGTCATGAGTAAAAACTGAATTCGTTGGTAAATATCAGCATAGGAAGAAAGTATTTTGGTCTCTTGTCGATGCAGACTCACATAATTACAGTACCTCATTCCCTACTAATTCTCCCTCTACTCTCTCCCCACGTTCCTGTTTACTGGCCCACTCTAAGGGCAATTCACAGCTGTGATTGCCTCACGTCTTTCAGACGGTCGGGATTGAATGCAGGTTGGAACGCGGCGGCCTTACCAGCTACGCCGCCGGGCGGCCCCCGGGTGCGCTGAGCCACACATTAGGCAGCAGGCTGTTTATACCCTCCTGTTACCCTCTCCCTCTCATGATGACCAACTACGCGGGGCTGAACGGCTCGAGCTATCAGGAACACAGATCCGGTCTTGGCCCGGTAGCAAGAATTCTTACTCCTCGGGATACAGGGAGCAGTCTAAAGTCCCTGAACCAGCTGACACGAGTCCCAGTACAATATCCACATACGTACTGAACTCCCCTTAGAGAGGGGCACGCATTGTTTTTGGACACATTCGCAAGAGAATATTCCCTTGTCTCTCCTACACCGCTGGTCCAAACACTGTTTCCCCGGGTGCCCCAGCGAAAACGCATCCCCATCCCTTTCCCGTGTTTCGACAGCGTGTACCGGGTACCCACTCTTCCTCGTCCCCCACTGCATGTCGTTCGCCGGTCCCCAAACACTCAGGGTCCACGGCATGGTTATCACCTATTCCCTAATAAAATATCCCCTCTATCCCTTTACATTCTGTCCTCCACGTACCCTCCAGGCTAGAGCTAATGGGTTAGCTACAAACCGTGCTTCCACAGACTGTACCGAACGATAACAAGCAGTACGGTTACCGTCCAGTCGTTCATGTACTTGATAAAACAAGTTGTCCTCTAAGGAATCAATTGCAACGCACAGTAAAGAAATGAGTCCACAAGTGGTTAAGTGCCGCCAGAAAGCCATCTTTTACGGTCACTGAGATGTATCCAGCGTTCCTGGCCTTGTACCTTGGCTTGCAGAAGTATCTAGAATGGTCCTTTCCACCGGGGTCCAAGTTTGGGCCGCTCCCCATCCCTGATCAGTACCGAATCTCCAATTTTCAGCTCAGGCCACTCCGCTGCTTGCCCTCCGGAATCCTTAAGGGTATTCCTTACCTGAGAGTGGAGAAACTCGAGAGAGGACGTTAATAGGCGAAAGTACTTCTGCAATTCCTCCCCCCATGACATTAAGGTCAATTTGGGCAGGGGGCTGCAAGTCAGCATCCCTTGGGGTCCTTCCAGGACGCCCATAAACAATTTCAGCTGCAGATACCCCTGTAGTGGGGTAATTCTCATAGGGTATAAAGCTAACAGAAGGACCGCCAAACAACACACACAAAATGCCGGTGGAACACAGCAGGCCAGGCAGCATCTGTAGGGAGAAGCGCTGTCGATGTTTTGGGCCGAGACCCTTCGTCAGAACACAGCGCTTCTCCCTATAGATGCTGCCTGGCCTGCTGTGTTCCACCAGCATTTTGTGTGTGTTGTTGTTAATGTCGACAGTGCTTCTCCCTATAGATGCTGCCTGGCCTGCTGTGTTCCACCGGCATTTTGTGTGTGTTGTTGTTTGAATTTCCAGCATCTGCAGATTTCCTCCTGGAAAGACCTTCAGCCAGCTCAGTCTGGTTTCGGACATTAACTTAGTCAGCTTATTTTTTTTTCAGGTTGCTGTTAGCCTTCGGGTGGTAGGCACAGTGAGACTGCTGTTCAATGTGCAGCCCCTGGGCATAGCTCTTTATTTGCCCCACAAAATTCAGATTCAGTTTATCGTCATTTAGAAACCACAAATGCAATGCAGTTAAAAAATGAGACAATGTTCCTCCAGAATGATATCACAAAAGCAGGTGACAAAACAGACTACACCAGAAAATCCGCATAACGTTTGGCAATCCCCAATCCAGAGTCCGGAGAGGCTGCTGCGTATTAATATCATGCTACCGTCTTAGCGCATTCCCCGGAAAGGAGCTCCAATTCCATCAGACAAAAACAAGACCAAAAACTAAAGCTACAAGACCTGCACAAAACCACATAGTTACAACATATAGTTACAACAGTGCAGACAATACCATAATTGATTAAAAAAACAGACCATGGGCACAGTAAAAATAGTCCAATAGTCCAAAGATATTAAAGGACTCTAAGTTCAAAATGAGGACCAGTGTCCAAACTTAACTGTCTGGGTTCCTCAAATCTTGGTATAACTTCTCTAAGTAACAACTTTACCACTAACTACCAGTCTAAGGCTGGACGCTGAGACAGGCAAATTATCATAAGCATACCCCCAAAGTGTATTTACAACATCCGGATGGACTGCAGGAGAGAGCCTGTGTTTGGCCAAACTTCTGATCTGTCCCGTGCTAGTCAATTTACGGCGCTACGCACTCCGATCCCCCCTGCCAATTAAGGTGCTCACCAGCTTCAAAAGTAATGGGTTACTGCCACTAACCCACTGCCCAATTCGTGGCGACGCACCCAAAGAAAAGTGTAATAGATCACTGTTAATGATCCGCTGCCCAATTCTTCAGCACGCACAGACTTTAATTCTCATAGTACCTCACAACCTTAAATACTCACAATATCTCCTCGGGTCCTCTGTTACCCCGATACCTCACAACCTTAGAATACCTCCTCGGGTCCTCTGTTACCCCAATACCTCACAACCTTAAATACTCACAATATTTCCTCGGGTCCTCTGTTACCCCAATACCTCACAACCTTAAATACTCACAATATCTCCTCGGGTCCTCTGTTACCCCGATACCTCACAACCTTAAATACTCACAATATCTCCTCGGGTCCTCTGTTACCCCAAACCTGCTGACCCATTGCACTCGGGCGGTTTCCGAAGGAGTTCGTCAGAGGTTTACGCCCCAGACGAGGGGATCCTCAAGGTGGACAATTAATGAGAGAGAGAGCAAGGCAAATCTTACCTTGTGGACTCAGTCCTTCTCAGGTTACTGCCACCGAGCGACCACCCACGCTCTCTAGGGGACCTCGTCTCGGACTCCTGGCCAGCTCGCCAAACTGCCAGGCTGATTGACCCGATGCAATAGTGCAAGGCACCACAAATCCAAGAAAACCATAAAACAAGCGACCCTTCACCAAACTTCTCTTTTTACCCATAGCATGCTGTGGGGGAAGATCCAGACTGATCTCCCAAAGAGACACCGCCCGGCCTCGAACACAATTCCACACAACTTATAACATTGATCATTACAGGAAATATCATAATTACGCCAGTTAATACAGTTTTAGAATAGTTTTGATCACATGGTAAGATACAATTAGGTATAAAATCATTATTGGTTAGTTATAATTATTTCTGCCAAGACCAGCATGGATACAATCTCAGTTCTTTATGTTGACACCTGCCCCCACTCTCCAATGTTCTGCCACTCACTCCCATGCTGTCCTTCCCCTAATTAGTTACGTTATACCTCAAAAATGCTTTGTGCAACAAGATAATTCTTTATTTAGACCTATGTCTAACAGTATTAGGGAATAATGTCTGGTACATCATTTGTGGCTGGGTGAGGTTCCCGTTCTGGCTGTACAACAACCAACGTAAGGTACCTATAAACTAAATAAGCTAATCATAGCCCTTAATCCATTCCCCCATTTACATATCCCTCTACCTAAGTTTACTTTTCCCTTCAACACTCTCTCTCTCTCTCTCTCTCTCTCTCTCTCTCTCTCTCTCTCTCTCTCTCTCTCTCTCTGTCTCTCTGTCTCTCAGTCTTGTTCTTTCTCTGTCTCAAACTTTCTCCATCTCTCTCTGTCCATCTCTCCCTTCCTCTCTCTCTCTCTCTCTCTTCTTCTCTCCTGACTCTCTCTCTCTCTCTCTCAAGTTCAATCGCACTCTCGTTCACAGTGAGTCCCCTCCACTCTCCTTGACTCTGCCTACCTCTTTGTCTCACCTCAGTCATCTCAACCCCTTTAACTGGGTGCCCCTCTCCTCCCTCTTCCTGTGTTCGTTTTGGAAGGGGTTAAAGCTTGTTTAACTCTGTTCGGAGTTCAGTGGGGTTGGGAAAACAAGGATTGTTTTCTCTGGAGCTGAACACTGAGGAGTGATGTTCATAAAATGACAAGAGGCATCAACAGGGTAGACAGTGACCCAGGGTAGAAATGTTATGGTGAGAGGGGGAAAATTTCAAGGAGATTTAAGAGGCGAGTTTTTTTCACAAAGTGTGGTGGTGCCTGCAGCGTGCTCCCAGGGGTGTTGCTGGAAGCAGAGATGAAAGTGGGATTTAAATAAATGAGGGGGTGGTGACGTTCTGAAGGCAAACAGGATTCGTTTCACTTGGAGCAGACGTTTTGCACCGTAGGGCCTGTCCTTGTACAGCTTTACGTGGTTTGAAATTAATTGTATGCAGTCGAGGGAGATATCAAGGGGTTTGCAGAATGAGGAAGGGGTCAGAGAGCAAGATAATTCAGAATCAGGCTTATTATCACTGGCATAACTTGTGAAATGTGGGGTTTTCTGGCAGCAAGACATTGAAACGCGTAAAGGGAAATCAATCAATCAATGGCGCAAAAGAGGAATATTGAGGCACCGCTCCAAAATCTGCCAGCGGACGGGAAGGGCCTGTCCCTAAAATATTGAGTGCGTGTCTTCAGCTCTTCAGGCTGTACCCATGGTCGGAGGGCTGTACCCGTGGTGGGAGGGTTGTACTCATGGTGGGGAGGTTGTACCCGTGGTCGGAGGGTTGTACCCATGGTGGGGAGGTTGTACCCGTGGTCGGAGGGCTGTACCCATGGTCGGAGGGCTGTACCCATGGTGGGGGGTTGTGCCGATGATAGGGGGGTTGTACCCATGGTGGGGGGAGGTTGAGCCCATGGTGGGAGGGTTGTACCCATGGTGGGGAGGGTTGTACCCATGGTGGGGGAGGTTGTACCCATGGTGGGGAGGTTGTACCCGTGGTCGGAGGGCTGTACCCATGGTCGGAGGGCTGTACCCATGGTGGGGGGTTGTGCCGATGATAGGGGGGTTGTACCCATGGTGGGGGAAGGTTGAGCCCATGGTGGGAGGGTTGTACCCATGGTGGGGAGGGTTGTACCCATGGTGGGGGAGGTTGTACCCATGGTGGGGGAGGTTGAGCCCATGGTGGGAGGGTTGTACCCATGGTGCGGGGAGGTTGTACCCATGGTGGGGGGAGGTTGAGCCCATGGTGGGGGAGGTTGAGCCCATGGTGGGAGGGCTGTACCCATGGTGTGGGGAGGTTGTACCCATGGTGGGGGGAGGTTGAGCCCATGGTGGGAGGGCTGTACCCATGGTGGGGAGGGTTGGACCCATGGTGGGGGGAGGTTGAGCCCATGGTGGGGGAGGTTGAGCCCATGGTGGGAGGGCCGTACCCATGGTGGGGAGGGTTGGACCCATGGTGGGGGGAGGTTGAGCCCATGGTGGGGGAGGTTGAGCCCATGGTGAGAGGGCTGTACCCATGGTGGGGGGAGGTTGAGCCCATGGTGGGAGGGCTGTACCCATGGTGGGGAGGGTTGGACCCATGGTGGGGGGAGGTTGAGCCCATGGTGGGGGAGGTTGAGCCCATGGTGGGGAGGGCTGTACCCATGGTGGGGAGGGTTGGACCCATGGTGGGGGAGGTTGAGCCCATGGTGGGGGAGGTTGAGCCCATGGTGGGGAGGGCTGTACCCATGGTGGGGGAGGTTGAGCCTATGGTGGGAGGGCTGTACCCATGGTGGGGAGGATTGCACCCATGGTGGGGGGTTGTGCCGATGATAGGGGGGTTGTACCCATGGTGGGGGAGGTTGAGCCCATGGTTGGGGGGGGTTGTACCCATGGTGGGGAGGGTTGGACCCATGGTGGGGGAGGTTGAGCCCATGGTTGGGGGGGGTTGTACCCATGGTGGGGGGAGGTTGAGCCCATGGTTGGGGGGGTTGTACCCATGGTTGGGGAGGGCTGTACCCATGGTGGGGAGGGTTGTACCCATGGTGGGGGTTTGTGCCCATGATGGGGAGGGTGTGAATGCAAAGATATTGTCCCTGTGTCCCATAGGTGTGAATGTATCTGTGAATGTAAAGATATTGTCCCTGTGTCCTATAGGTGTGAATGTAAAGATATTGTCCCTGTGTCCCATAGGTGAGAATGTAAAGATATTGTCCCTGTGTCCCATAGGTAAGAATGTAAAGATAATGTCCCTGTGTCCCATAGGTGAGAATGTAAAGATATTGTCTCTGTGTCCCATAGGTGAGAATGTAAAGATAATGTCCCTGTGTCCCATAGGTGAGAATGTAAAGATATTGTCCCTGTGTCCCATAGGTGAGAATGTAAAGATATTGTCCCTGTGTCCCATAGGTGAGAATGTAAAGGTAATGTCCCTGTGTCCCATAGGTGAGAATGTAAAGATAATGTCCCTGTGTCCCATAGGTGAGAATGTAAAGATAATGTCCCTGTGTCCCATAGGTGAGAATGTAAAGGTAATGTCCCTGTGTCCCATAGGTGAGAATGTAAAGATAATGTCCCTGTGTCCCATAGGTGAGAATGTAAAGATAATGTCCCTGTGTCCCATAGGTGAGAATGTAAAGGTAATGTCCCTGTGTCCCATAGGTGAGAATGTAAAGATAATGTCCCTGTGTCCCATAGGTGAGAATGTAAAGATAATGTCCCCCTTGCGAAGCTGGAGTCTAGTGTGAGGTGTTGTATTTGGAAGGAGAAACCAGGGGCAGCCCTTACACATTGAACCTTAGAGCACTGTGGATTAGGGTGGAACAAAGGGATCTGTGAATACAGGTAGATAGGGTCATAACAAGAGCTTTTGCATGTTGGTCCTTCATAAATCTAAGTATGAAGTACTGGAGCTGGGGTGTTACGTTGAAGTTGTATAAGAAGCTGTCGAGGCCTAATTTGGAGCTTTGTCGCAGTTCTGATCACATACCTACAGGATAGGGCTGAAAGAGTGCAGAGAGAATTTAACAAGGATGTTGCTGGGACTGATTTGTAGGAAAACTGATTTGTAAGACTATATATATTGGAGTGTAGGAGAATGAAGAGATTTGATGAAGGAATACAGAAAAGGCCTCTTTACTGCTCTGCTCTGTGACTCTAAAACTCAAGTCTCTTTAAGAAAACAGTCGTTATTTCAAGCCAGGTGTCTCTGTGCCCTAAAGGCGGATGTAAACATGGCAGCAATGTCAGGAATTTGATCCCATAGTGAAAGCAGGCTTTCTTTCCAATCATGTGATTTCCCAGTGTGGTGAACTACATATACCTGTCTGGACACGCCCCCTGCTGACTGCCCCTGTGGCCCCTCCCACACTGTCTCCCTGTGGTGAACTACATATCCCTGTCTGGACACGCCCCCTGCTGACTGCCCCTGTGGCTCCTCCCACAGACCATGGCTCCTCCCACACTGTCTCCCTGTGGTGAACTACATATCCCTGTCTGGACACGCCCCCTGCTGACTGCCCCTGTGGCTCCTCCCACACTGTCTCCCTGTGGTGAACTACATATCCCTGTCTGGACACGCCCCCTGCTGACTGCCCCTGTGGCCCCTCCCACAGACCGTGGCTCCTCCCACACTGTCTCCCTGTGGTGAACTACATATACCTGTCTGGACACGCCCCCCGCTGACTGCTCCTGTGGCTCCTCCCACAGACCGTGGCTCCTCCCACACTGTCTCCCTGTGGTGAACTACATATACCTGTCTGGACACGCCCCGTGCTGACTGCTCCTGTGGCTCCTCCCACAGACCGTGGCTCCTCCCACACTGTCTCCCTGTGGTGAACTACATATACCTGTCTGGACACGCCCCGTGCTGACTGCTCCTGTGGCTCCTCCCACAGACCGTGGCTCCTCCCACACTGTCTCCCTGTGGTGAACTACATATACCTGTCTGGACACGCCCCCTGCTGACTGCTCCTGTGGCTCCTCCCACACTGTCTCCCTGTGGTGAACTACATATACCTGTCTGGACACGCCCCGTGCTGACTGCTCCTGTGGCTCCTCCCACAGACCGTGGCTCCTCCCACACTGTCTCCCTGTGGTGAACTACATATACCTGTCTGGACACGCCCCCTGCTGACTGCTGCCGTGGCTCCTCCCACGGACCCCGGTATAAAGGCGATTGGAGGCACAGACCCTTCCTCAGTCTCCAGGACGCAGTGTGATGGTCACTTGCTGCTGATTGTGCTTTCTTCCAGCCAATACCTTAACCCACGTCTCAGAGTTATTGATGGTGCATCACCCAGACTGCAGCCAACCTGTCTAAAGCAGACGATGCTTTCAATCTGTTTGTGGAGATAACTTAACAGCCCACAGAAAACAGACAAACCGGTTTAGCCAACGAGACCTGAGTACACCGGCTGAATGCTGCGGCAGAAAGTCACCCGGATATGCAGGTTTTCAACAGGGAGTTTTTGAAACACCAAGAGCCAAGATCGTATCACCCCTTGCGTGTCACCCTAATCACCCAATCTGCATCTTCTGAACCTGTAAAATGTGGGACTGGAGCAGAGTGCAGAGTCACAGGCAAATATTTGGAAATAGATCTCACAATCAGATTTCTTCCCCACCAACATGCAATGAATACCTCAGCCTTGCTGCCCTTTCAACCACCTGGGATGCCAGAGATGGAATGCACTACAGTCTAAATGTCCAGCAGCAACCTTCCTGCCCACCACCCCTGTCCCTCTCCCTCCCATTCTCACTTCTCACTACTACTATCAGGTAGGAGGAATAGGAACTCCAGGCCCCTCACTCCGAAGTTCACGAACAGTTTTACTCTTCAACCATCAGGCTCCTGAACCAGAGTGGATAACATCACTCACCCCAACTCTGAACTGATTCCACACATCAGGCTCCTGAACCAGTGTGGATAACTTCACTCACCCCAACTCTGAACTGATTCAACAATATGTGGATTCACCTTCAAGAACTCTACAACGCGTGCTGTCAATGTTATTTGTAAGATTGAGTGTGTGTGTGAGAGAGAGAGAGAGAGTGAGAGAGAGAGAGAGAGAGAGAGAGAGAGAGAGAGTGTATTTATGTGTGTGAGAGTGTGTATGCTGTTGTGAGTGGGTGGGAGGAATGGGACCTATATTGCTATTGTTTGCATGGTGACGTTTGTGGGCTGCTCCCAACTCATCCTTGTGTCTTGGTTGTTAACACAAATTACATTATTCACTGTAAGGTTCGATGTCCATGTGATAAATAAATTAATCTGAATCTGAGTCTAAAAGCTCCTTAAATTCAACAATCACACCTGTTCCCACCACCACCCCTGACAACCATTCACCTTTCACAGTGTGTAAAAATATATAGTCCAGCTTCTCCCTTAAACTTTCCTACTCTCACCTTCAATGCATGTCTTTGACATTTCTACCCTGGGATAAAGATTCTGTCCAGCCTCTCTGTGCCTCTTTTGTAAACGCCTCAGCTTCTGACCCTCCAGAGAAAACAGCCCATGTTTGTCCAAACTCTTCTCATAGTTCAGACCCTCTGGTCTAGGTCACCTTGGATTTTCCCAGTCACTTACCCATCAGACTCTCCCACTTACACCATCTCTGTACTGGTTCCACAACACACAGGCTCACTTCCAACTCATGTCCTCAAACTTACAATATCTCTGCTATTTGTCCTCTTTTGAACATGACTTTTCTGTCAGTCTTTGTATATGTGTAGTTTTTTTCGTAAACTCTATTATATTCCTTTATTTTCCCATAAATACCTGCAGGAAAATGAATCCCAAGCTAGTATAAAGTAATTACACATACTTTGAAAATAAGTTTTACTTTGACATAGTAATCTCCCTTTAGGACATAGAACATAGAATAGTACAGCACATTACAGGCCCTTCGGCCCACAATGTTGTGCCAACCCTCAAACCCCACCCATATATCCTCCTACCTTAAATTCCTCCATATACCTGTCTAGTAGTCTCTTAAACTTCACTAGTGTATCTGCCTCCACCACTGACTCAGGCAGTGCTTTCCACGCACCGACCACTCTCTGAGTGAAAAATCTTCCTCTAATATCCCCCTTGAACTTCCCTCCGCTTACCTTAAAGCCATGTCCTCTTGTACTGAGCAGTGGTGCCCTGGGGAAGAGGCTCTGGCTGTTCACTCTGTCTATTCCTCTTAATATCTTGTACATCTCTATCATGTCTCCTCTCATCCTCCTTCTCTCCAAAGAGTAAAGCCCTAGTTCCTTTAATCTCTGATCATAATCCATACTCTCTGAACCAGGTAGCATCCTGGTAAATCTCCTCTGTACCCTTTCCAATGCTTCCACATCCTTCCTATAGTGAGACGACCAGAACTGGGCACAGTACTCCAAGTGTGGCTTAACTAGAGTTTTATAGAGCTGCATCATTACATCGCATCTCTTAAACTCTATCCCTCGACTTATGAAAGCTAACACTCCATAAGCTTTCTTAACTACCCTATCTACCTGTGAGGCAACTTTCAGGGATCTGTGGACATGTACCCCCAGATCCCTCTGCTCCTCCACCCTACCAAGTATCCTGCCATTTACTTTGTACTCTGCCTTGGAGTTTGTCCTTCCAAAGTGTACTTGCAATTGGTACTTGGTGGGATAAGCCCACAGTTATGTACAGTACATAATACTGTATAGTGCATTGGTAAATGCCATGCAAAACGGGACGACATATTAACTTGTTGCCAGGTTCAGACAGACGGACATACTTTATTGATCCCGAGGGAAATCGGGTTTCGTTACAGCCGCACCAACCAAGGATAGTGTAGAAATATAGGAATATAAAACCATAAATAATTAAAGAATAATGTAAATCATGCCCAGTGGAAATAAGTCCAGGACCTGCCTGTTGGCTCAGGGAGTCTAGGTTCTGGAAAGAGGGGAACACAGTTATGCTATGTAAATATTAACTTGTTGTCAGGTTTTGGAAAGAGGGGAACACTTTAGCAGAAGGTCAAGGCCAGGAGATGGTAATTTCACTCAGTTTTACACGAGTTCCCTGTTTCAGCAGAGAGGTGGAGATGGTTTCAACCTCTCCAGGTGTCCAGTTCAGACAAGCAAGGAGATTGTGTTACTTTGTACCCTTTAGTTCACCCGTTCTCCTAAAGTGTGATCCCGCAAGCCTCCATCCCTCACCCAGCCCACCTCGTATGTGGGTGGGTGACAAATTCATTCATAAAGTGCCCTTAATGTCAAATAAATTCCCGGTGTGTATGTCAGGGTTTCTTGCAGGCTCCAGTGTCCTCTGACCTCTGACACAGCCTGCGTGTGGCGTTGGTACTGACCGAGTTGGCTCCCTGCCCCGATTTCCTCCCTCATCCCAAATTCACGTGGATCAGTAATGCTAATTTCCCCAGGTGTCGGTGAAGGACAGGAGAATCAGAGAAGAAGATTAGCTTGTTTGCCCCATGGAGCTCGAAACTTCGAAGTGCATCAATAGCCAACATAATCCGAGGATGTGCTGGGGACAGCCCCCAAGTGTCACTATGCTTCCTGCATCAGTGTAGCGTGCCCACAGCTCACTAACTCCAGCCCGTGTGTTTGGAACGTGGGAGGAAACCCACAGGCAGAATGTATACTCATCTGCAAGGAGAATGAAATGCTTGTTACCCGGAGGAGAACATACAAATTCTTACACGAACATGTAAGAATTTGTATTCTTATACAAATTACAAATTCTTTGCAGACAGCAGCTCCAGACTTAGAGTTGGCAGCATTATGCTGGCCTGCTGTTCTAGGTGGGTGCAAGAGGGGGTGAGGTGAGGGGGAAACACCTGGTTGGATCAGATGAATGAGATCGCTTTGACAAATCGGCATAAAATCAATAGGTTCAATAGCCTCATTCTATGCAGTAAAAACATAAGAAGATCTGGCAGTGATCCTGAAGAAAATAACAGTGGAAGAGACCTGCTTTGTGGAGCCACGAGTTTAGGGAGGGCATTCCAACATTCGGGATGCAGGTAGTTGAAGGCATGGCTGGGTAATTGAGATGAGAAGTGCACAGAAGCTGAGGATCAGAGAGACCCGTCACTGAGGGTTGGGAGAGACACGTAGACAAAATGAAGGGACATTTAGATGGACATGCTTCGAGAACAAAACATTGTAGATCACAAGCATGAAAGTATCTGCAGATGCTGGAAGTCCAGAGCGACAAAATGCAAGAGGAACTCGGTAGGTCAGGCAGCATTTATGCAGGGGAATAAATGGTTAATCTTTTGGGCCAACACCTTTCATCAGGACTGGAAAGGGAAGGGAAGGCAAGGCAGCTGATAGGTGAACCCAGGTGAGGTGGGGAAGGTGGGTCCAGGTGAGGGACATTGTAAATCACTGAGTGATGTAAAACCGGATCAGTAGGAGGTTCAGGAGAGCACAGTGTGAAAGAAGAGAGTCATAGCAAGATAGGTCCTTTGGCCCATCAAGCCTATGCTAACCGTCAGCCACCATTTTATTCTTGTCAGCTCCCCCTAAATCCTGCCCCACACCTACACACTTACAAAGGTCAGTTACACTGCCCCCACCCCAGACACTGTTGGAATGTGGACAGAAACTGCAGCTCTCCCCGCAGAGAGAATGTGCGTCTCCCGCGTAGACACCACTTCCAGAAGCTGGGATCGATCCCGGCTCGACCATATGGGCCTTTGCATAGGAAAGCCACAGGATCAGGGGAAGGATGTGCAAATTCTATATAGATAGCACCTCCCGCGGCCGGGTCCCAGGAACCGTGAGCCTGCAGCTCGACCACGCGGGGAATCACGGGGTCACAGGGAGAACGTGCAGATCTCCACGCAGGCAGCGCCCGAGGTGCTGCAGTGTAATGAAACCATCTCTCCTTTTTGTGTGCAGGAGATGCCAGTTCTGAAGAGTAACCTGCTACGGCTCAGCCCCACGAAGCTACACTGGGGGACAGTGAAGCTGCAGAAGGAGTTGATATTGGGCAGCAGGATGAGTGCCGGGACCAATCCTTTCGAGGACGATCTGAGCGACACACTGAATCCATTTGCAGATGACTTGAAGAATCCCTTCAGCGAGGAGGAAGAGGAGGAAGGGAGGCACACGGAAGGTTCCAACGGGACCCTGCACTCGAGCAATGGGCTCACACCAAAGAGGAACGATGACAAGTATGGGTCACTTCTGCGGAAGCTTTTACCGAAGGAGAAGAAGGGGAAATCTCCGGTAGAGGAGAAGGGCGGGGAGAGGAAAAACCTCTTCACATCGCCAAACAGCAAGCCGGGAAAGGTGGAACCAGAGGCCAGGCAGAGGTTGTCTTTCCTGAAGCAGAGCAAGGCGAAAGCAGAGACTGGGCAGGAGAAGTCAGCAGGCCAGAAAAGAGCCGAGAAGGTGGACAAAGCAAACGAGCCTCTCTCAGGTAGGGGCATTTTATTTTAATTTTTTCAAATTCTGATAAAAATATTTTATTTGTATTTATTCACGACAAACGAGATATACAACTATAAGCTTACAAAAGGCATAGCCAGCACCTTTCCCCAGGACTGGCAATGGCTAACACCAGAGGGCATTCTTTAAGGCGAGAGGAGGAGAGTTCGGGGAGATATCAGAGGCAGGTTTTTTTCACAGTAAATGTCTGGAATGCACGGCTGGAGCTGGTGGTTGAGGCGTTTACATTTGGGACATTTACGTGACCTGTGGAGAAGTGCATGGATAATAGAAAAATGCAGGATGTGTCTTATGGGGAGAGGTTGAGCGAGTAAGGGAGGATGAGAGGTGACGTGATAGAGGTGCACAAGATGATAAGACTGGGCAGCCAGAGCATATTCCCCAGGGCACTAATGGCTAACTTAAGGGGACATAATTTTAAGGTGATTGACTGGAGGGATGTCAGAGGTAGGTTTCTTATGCAGAGAACGAACGCACTGCCAGGGGTGGTAGTAGAGGCATATTAGGGAGATTTAAAAGATTCTTAGACAAGTGGATGAAAGAAAAATTGAGGGTCAAATGGGAGGGAAGCGTTAGATTGATATTAGAGTATTTAAATGTTGAGTCGACACCACTGTGCTGTACCATGTTCTATGCGTTGAGGGGAGTGGAATCGGGGAGGGAAGTTGATGGGAATATGGGGAGAAAAATGGGATTAGTGTAAATGGGTGGAGACACTAATAGGTTGAAGAGTCTACATCATGTTATGGGCCCTGGATTCCTTATGATCACTGTAGCCTCACCAAGTTGGCAAATTCAATAAGGAGAGAGGTGTACAGAGGGTCAGAAGTTTCAGACAGTGCATTCCTGCCCTTGTAGGAAAATGGCAATAGACAATAGGTGCAGAAGTAGACCATTCAGGCCTTCGAGCCTGCACCGCCATTCTGAGATCATGGCTGATCATCTACTATCAATACCCGGTTCCTGCCTTGTCCCCATATCCCTCGATTCCCCTATCCATAAGATACCTATCTAGCTCCTTCTTGAAAGCATCCAGAGAATTGACCTCCACTACTTTTCGAGGCAGTGCATTCCAGACCCCCACAACTCTCTGGGAGAAGAAGTTTTTCCTTAACTCTGTCCTAAATGACCTACCCCTTATTCTCAAACAATGCCCTCTGGTACTGGACTCTCCCAGCAGCTGGAACATATTTCCTGTCTCTATCTTGTCCAATCCCTTAATAATCTTATATGTTGCAATCAGATCCCCTCTCAATCTCCTTAATTCCAGCGTGTACAAGCCCAGTCTCTCTAACCTCTCTGCGTAAGACAGTTCAGACATCCCAGGAATTAACCTCGTGAATCTATAAATGCAGGACTTCTGCTGCAAGATGAGATATTAACAAAAGCAGAAGGTTGCTGTTATAGAAAAACACAGATCACTTGCCGGAAATCTGAAATGCAAACAAAATGCTCAGCTCAGTGGCCAACGTCAGTGTGGAGAGAATAACAGTCCTGCAGATCTTCGCACAATTCCTCTGATTTATACGTTGTAGAGACAGTCGTTCATCTGCAAATGTATATATCAGCGAAGACTCGGTCAAAGATAGAGTTATCTTGGAGCTTTTTGAAGGAAAAGACAGAGAGGGAAGGGGAGAGAGGGGTGGATAGAGGAGAAGAGGAGAGAGGAGGGACAGGAAGACGAGGAGGGGGGAGGGAAAGGAAGATGAAGACCATGGATCTGCTGTAGGCACGGCGACCAGTGGCGGAAACATTCAAATCGGTGGTGCATAAAGGCCACCTTTGAAGCAGCACTTTACAAAAGCATTGTGCTGCTCTCTGACCTCTTGATTTACGAGGCTCGTTCAGTACTTGGAACTTGTGAAAGAGCAGGGTGGAACAATGCATGTCGGCAGTCCGACGTAAGTGGCTTGTGAGCGGAATGACCCACTTAGCACAGGCAGAAAGAGGGGCTGTAGCTTAGTCAGAGTCGTGCAATAGGGAAAGAGGCCCTTCGGCCCACCGAATTTGTGCCGACCGTCCACCACCCGTTCAAAGCACTCCCCTTTTCACCTCCCCCACATCCCAGCAACTACCCCTCACCTGCCAACTAGGGGCAGTTTAGAGCAGTTGCCAATTAACCTCTTTGGAATGTGGGAGGCAAACGTACGACCAGTCTCAGGAGAGGACAGCGGTTAGTGTAAAGCTTCACGGTGTCATTCTGCCGCCGTCTGAAAGCGGTTCACGTGTCTCCCTCTGACCACACCAGTTTCCAGAGTGTACGGTAAAATGTGGACATGCTGTGTTGGCATGGTGACACCCAAGGGCTGATTGTCAGGTTATAAAGCCAATCCCTAATTTGTCTCGTGACCAGATACTCAGTGGCCACTTTATCGGCTACAGGGAGGGGAACCAGGTACGCTGTCATGTCGCAGTAGCCCATCCACTTCGAGATTCAACATGCTGTGCATTCAGAGATGCTCTTTCTGCACATCACTGTTGTAATCTGTGATTGCTTGAGTTACCGTCAGCTTGAACCATTCTCCTCTGACCTCTCTCATTTTCATTCTGCTGATCACTTGATGCTGGTTTTCTGCACTGTTCCCTGCTGTAAGCTCTATTGTGTGTGAAAATCCCAGGAGATTCTGGTCGCCTGACTGCAGGAAGGATGTGAAAACCATAGAAAGGGTGCAGAGGAGATTTACAAGGATGTTGCCTGGATTGGGGAGCATGGGTTGAGTGAACTCGGCCTTTTCTCCTTGGAGCGACGGAGGATGAGAGGTGACCTGATAGAGGTCTACAAGATGATGAGAGGCATTGATTGTGTGGATAGTCGGAGGCTTTTTCCCAGGGCTGAAAGGGTTGCCACAAGAGGGCACAGTTTTAAGGTGCTGGGGAGTAGGTACAGAGGAGATGTCAGGAGTAAGTTTTTTACACAGAGAGTGGTGAGTGTGTGGAATGGGCTGCCGGGAACGCTGGTGGAGGTGGACACAACAGGGTCTTTTAAGAGACTTTTGGATAGGTACGTGGAGCTTAGAAGAATAGGGGGCTATATGTAAGCCTAGTAGTTTCTAAGGTAAGGACATGTTTGGCACAGCTTTGTGGGTCGAAGGGCCTGTGTAGTGCTGTAGGTTTTCTATGTTTCTATCAGCAGTTTCTGAAATACTCAAACCGTCCTGCCTGGCACCGACAGTCATTTCATGGTTAAAGTCACTTCTATCACATTTTATCCCCATTCTGATGTTTGGTCTGAACAACAACTGAACCTCTTGACCTTGTCTGCGTGCTTCTATGCATTGAGTTGCTGTCACATGACTGGCTGATTAGATATATTTGCATTAACGAGCAAATATTCTGGTTGCCTGATAAAGTGGCCTCCGAGTGTATTTCTACATTCTGTTCACAAGCAGTACAGGTACATTCACGTGGTCACAGGGACAGCACACAGACAGACAGTCAGACAAACACACACACACACACACACACACACACACGGAGACAGACACGGAGACAGACAGACAGACACACACACACACATACACACACACACTTAGACAGACAGACAGACACACACACACACACACACACACACACACACGGAGACAGACAGACAGACACACACACACACACACACACACACACACACACACACACGGAGACAGACAGACAGACACACACACACACACACACACACTCACACACACACACACACACACACACACACACACACACACACACACACACACACAATCAAACCCAGGTCCCTGCCAGCTTGTACTCCTGCTCCCCCTCCCCCCCACCCACCATTTCTGTTTTATTGGCTTATTATCGTTACACGTGTCAATAATAAACCATACAAACTCGAATATCACCCCCCGCCATTCAGAAGGAATGCCGCCACAGGACAGCAGCATCCGTTCTCAAAACCCCCACCATCCAGGCTCATGACGAGCGTTGGGCCTCAGGCCCCACACCACCAGCTTCAGGAATAGTTCCTGCCCTACATCCACTGGGTTCCTGAATCAGGGTGGACAGCTTCGCTCACCGCAGCACCGAACCAATTCCACAACCTACAAACTCACTTTCGAGGACGGACTGCCCCAGCCACATTTGCAGCCTGTCTTCTTTTGCACGTTAGTTGCTTGTCAGTACTTGTTTATAGAACATAGACCAGTAGAGCACGGTACAGGCCCTTCGGCCCACAATGTTATGCTGACCTTTTAACCTACTCTGAGATCAATCTTACCTTTCCCTCCTTTTCTAAGCTCAGTCTAACCTATCGTACAGCCATGTGCCTAAGAGTGCTTTAGATAAATGCCCCTAATATATCTGTCTAGCAGGGCAGGGGCTTCATGAGGCACTTCAGCACAGCAACAGGCACAGTAGGAAAGTGGTTTTAGTTCAACTTTCTATACGGCTGATGCCGACATTGTGAGCCGTGGAGCCCGCTCCTCTGCAGTGCGACATTAGATTGGGACAGACGTGTCTAATCTATCGCAGGGGTGTAATTGCAGGCCAACTGGGATGGGAACTTACTCAATGTCCCACACGCATTGAAAACAGGGAAGGAGGAAGTTTCCTTGTTCATCTATGTGTAGTTTTTTTCATTTTATCGCTGTTTTCCCCGCAAGACAATGTCTCGAGATAGTATAGACGTACGATGATGAATTCACCTTGACTTGGAAATACCCTCCTTTCCTGTTGCCTGTGCTTTCTCCCTCAGTCCTGGAAATCCTCCAGCTGATCCAGAAGCAGGAGCTGGCAGCAGCAGACAGGCACATCATCGAGCTGGAGGCCGAGTGCGAGCGGCTGAGTCCCCAGACGCCGGAGGGCAAGGACGGCGGGAGGAGGGCCAAGGACGTGGCCCTCCTCTACGAGGAGCTGGAGAGCGAACTGAACCGCATTGTGGGCGCCTGCCTAACCCAGCCCCCGGACCCCTCACACCTGGGCCAGGTGGCACGCACAATCGAGCAGGAGGAGCAGGCGGACAGGGCCCGGGAGGGAGGAGGGGGTGAGGTCTCGCAGGGCGGAAGGCCCAGGGAGCTGAGGAAGAAGTGGAGGGAGGCCGTGAAGGCGTCCGTGAGCGAGAGGCTGTCGCCGGGCCAGGCGGTGGAGAACGCCTCGGTGGCTCAGCGCTTGAGGAGCCTCAGGGAGCAGACGGTGGCCGACCTGATCTCGGTCCGGAAGAACGTCGCTGCAGGGTACCCAAAGGAATACGAGGCCTTCAACATCTATGTGAGGAGCTACCACGAAGGTGTGTCCTTCTGCCTGTCCGAGATGGCGCAGAGGGACCTGGAAGTAGAAGAGCTTTACGTCTTCCTCGAATGGTGCCACTGTCTTTATTACAGGTAAGCTCGCTCTGTGAGGGGCCATTGGGAGACAGGTACCCCGTCAAGGGCAGGGTGTATCTCTGCGGTGAGACCGTGCTAATGAAATCCAGGATCTGGAGGAGAACCCGCAGCTGATAATAAGCAGCAAGTCAGGCAGTATCCTTGGAGAGAATTGAACCGTTCAGCCCTTCGTCAAGACTGGGAAGAATAAGAAAGTGGGGAGAGGACGAGGAGTACAAGCTGGCAGGCGATAGGCGAGGGGTAAGATGGATGGGTGGGATGAAGGGAGAAGGCAGGAGGAGAGAGGTGGGAGGTAAAGGGATGAGGAAGAAAGGATGGGACTGGAAAGGAGAGTGGACCAAGCCATCCCACACCCACACTTGCTGAGACTGAAGGTGCGGACCAGGCGGGCACAAGAGTACTTACGGCTCCCTTTGAGTCGGTGGATCAGGGATCATCTTCGAGTGCAAATGAACAGGCCACAGTCGACGCTGGCTGACCTGTGGGAGTGAGTGTGTGCCTGTGAGAATACTCAATCAAAGGTCTTGGGTGAACCAGGAGGTTCGTAGTCTGCCAAGGGCTGGATCTGTGGCATTCAAGCCAAGTCCTGTGAGCCAGGACTGCACAAAAAGGCCAAGTATGACTCACAGAGGGTCACCTCAAGAGCAAGAGAACAGTTCCTATTGAGGTTAGAGCTGGAATTGGATGTACATCAGTTCTGGCAGGGTTTGCTTCCTACAAAGAGAAATGTAACATCATGAATAGCCAAGATGTTTCACTCCCAGACGAGCTCAACGCCTTTTATGCACGATTTGAGAGGCAGAATAGAACTACAGCTCTAAGGATCCCTCCAGCAACTGGAGACCCTGAGATTTCTGACTCGGAGGCCAATATCAGATCATCTGCGTTCCACCAGCATTTTGTGTGTATGCGATATTGTTTTATGTTCTGTGTTCTAAGATGGGATGAATAAAATGGGGCGGGGGCAATGTAGAAGGGAAGTTCAGAGTAAATCTGTTATGAAAGTACGTTTTTGTCACTGTATACTACCTTGAATATTTATCTTCTTACAAGCATTTATGGGAAAATAAAGAAATACAATAGAATTTAATGAAAAACTATAAATAACAAAAATGGGCAAAACCAGTGTGTAAAAGAAGAGAAATGATGCAAATTTTTTTAAAAAAAAGCTAAATAATGCCCAGAAGGTGAGTCTTGGAAAGTCAGTCACGGTGCTGAGGGGAGTGGCGTTGTCCGCGCTGGTTTAGGGGCCTGACGGGCGTGGGGTAATAGGGTAATGGGGTAAGGTGAGTCTTGGAAAGTCAGTCTGTAGGCTGTGGAGTCCGCACGGTGCTGAGGGGAGTGGCGTTGTCCGCGCTGGTTTAGGGGCCTGACGGGCATGGGGTAATAGCCCTGAGCAAAGCACACAAGATGCTGGAGGGACCCAGCACGGCAGGCAGCACCCATGGAAAAGAGTAAACAGTCGATGTTTCGGGGCTGAGTCCCTTCAGTATTTCCGAACCAGCTGTTGAGGGTTCACCACCACACCTGGTTGGATTACCTGAGTGCCTTAGGTAACCAAACTAGACTGACCTTGGCTTCGGTCAAAAGGTCAGCACAATATTATGTCCTGCTGCGTTCCATGTTCTATGTTTTAAATAGCGGGCACCATGCTCAATTTGGTACAGGCCTGTCAAAGTAATTCAGAAGGACTGATGCCCAGGATCTCTGACAAAGCTGCACTCTATCGCCGCTGCACTGGGAACCTGAATTCTGCGCAGTTGTTTCTTGGGAAAGGTCTTCAGCCCTGCACCCTAAAGTGAGGTTGTCACTTGCTGGGCCACATCCATCACCTGTGGGTGTCCTTTGCTTTCAGGGAAGTGCTGGGCCATGCAGAACTGACTGCACACATCAGCAAACAGCACCTCGGACCGCTCCTACCCGAGGACACAGTCAGGAGGCTGGAGGGCCGCTGCGTTGCCATGGTGAAGGTAGGGTACGGGACTCGCAAAAGCATATTGCTGACGCTTTGTAAAGCCACCACATTTCTTTTAAAGATTAGCTTTATGTACCGCGAGTACGTTGTGATATCAAAACATACAGAGTACTCGGTTATTTGTATCAATGACCAACACGGTA
This sequence comes from Hypanus sabinus, assembly GCF_030144855.1. Lineage (NCBI taxonomy): Eukaryota > Metazoa > Chordata > Chondrichthyes > Myliobatiformes > Dasyatidae > Hypanus > Hypanus sabinus. Next base: position 174,215 of record NW_026779047.1, on the reverse strand, counting down.
TGAGAATGTGGGGACTGTCAGCACCCTTCCGGCACCAACACGCCTACGACTTACCGACCCTCACCCGTCCACCGGCAGGAAGTCCAGGCGGTCACGGGGAGAACGCACAAACTCCGCGCAGAAGGAGGTGAGAATTCAACCACAGCCGGTGGAGCTGAGAAGCATGCCACAGCACTACTGCGCCACTTATCCGGGGTATTGGGAGCAAATTTTTGGCCCCGAATTTCAGGAAAGAGGTGCTGACCCTGGAGAGGATCCTAACGAGGCTCAAGAGGAATGATGAAAGGCCTAGTGTATGGGGACATACACATATGGACATACACACACACTTGGTGTTCAGATGGATGGGTGGGGGGATCTCATTAGAGTGTACAGGGACATACAGACACACATACGCTGTGTCCGGGCCTGTACTCGGTGTTCAGATGGAGGGGGGGGGGGATCTCATTAGAGTGTACGGGGGGGGGGATCTCATTAGAGTGTACGGGGACATACAGACACACACATACGCTGTGTCCGGGCCTGTACTCGGTGTTCAGATGGATGGGGGGGGGGGGGGGGGGGGATCTCATTGGAGTGTACGGGGACATACAGACACACATACGCTGTGTCCGGGCCTGTACTCGGTGTTCAGATGGATGGGGGGGGGGGGGGGGATCTCATTGGAGTGTACGGGGACATACAGACACACATACGCTGTGTCCGGGCCTGTACTCGGTGTTCAGATGGATGGGGGGGGGGGGTCTCATTGGAGTGTACGGGGACATACAGACACACATACGCTGTGTCCGGGCCTGTACTCGGTGTTCAGATGGATGGGTGGGGGGATCTCATTGGAGTGTACGGGGACATACAGACACACATACGCTGTGTCCGGGCCTGTACTCGGTGTTCAGATGGATGGGGGTGGGGGGGATCTCATTGGAGTGTACGGGGACATACAGACACACACATACGCTGTGTCCGGGCCTGTACTCGGTGTTCAGATGGATGGGGGGGGGGGATCTCATTGGAGTGTACGGGGACATACAGACACACACATACGCTGTGTCCGGGCCTGTACACTCCAATGAGATCCCCCCACCCCATCCATCTGAACACCGAGTACAGGCCCGGACACAGCGTATGTGTGTGTCTGTATGTCCCCGTACACTCCAATGAGATCCCCCCCCCCCATCCATCTGAACACCGAGTACAGGCCCGGACACAGCGTATGTGTGTGTCTGTATGTCCCCGTACACTCCAATGAGATCCCCCCCCCCCCCCCCATCCATCTGAACACCGAGTACAGGCCCGGACATAGCGTATGTGTGTCTGTATGTCCCCGTACACTCCAATGAGATCACCCCCCCCCCCATCCATCTGAACACCGAGTACAGGCCCGGACACAGCGTATGTGTGTGTCTGTATGTCCCCGTACACTCCAATGAGATCCCCCCCCCCATCCATCTGAACACCGAGTACAGGCCCGGACATAGCGTATGTGTGTCTGTATGTCCCCGTACACTTCAATGAGATCACCCCCCCCCCCCTCATCCATCTGAACACCGAGTACAGGCCCGGACATAGCGTATGTGTGTGTCTGTATGTCCCCGTACACTCCAATGAGATCACCCCCCCCCCCATCCATCTGAACACCGAGTACAGGCCCGGACACAGCGTATGTGTGTCTGTATGTCCCCGTACACTCCAATGAGATCCCCCCCCCCCATCCATCTGAACACCGAGTACAGGCCCGGACACAGCGTATGTGTGTCTGTATGTCCCCGTACACTCCAATGAGACCCCCCCCCCCCCATCCATCTGAACACCGAGTACAGGCCCGGACACAGCGTATGTGTGTCTGTATGTCCCCGTACACTCCAATGAGATCACCCCCCCCCCCCCCATCCATCTGAACACCGAGTACAGGCGGGGAGTGTACAGGGACATACAGACACACATACGCTATGTCCGGGCCTGTACTCAGTGTTCAGATGGATGAGGGGGGGGTGATCTCATTGAAGTGTACGGGGACATACAGACACACACATACGCTGTGTCTGGGCCTGTACTCGGTGTTCAGATGGATGGGGGGGGGGGAATCTCATTGGAGTGTACGGGGACATACAGACACACACATACGCTGTGTCCGGGCCTGTACTCGGTGTTCAGATGGATGGGGGGGGGGATCTCATTGGAGTGTACAGGGACATACAGACACACACATACGCTGTGTCCGGGCCTGTACTCGGTGTTCAGATGGATGGGGCGGGGGGGGATCTCATTGGAGTGTACGGGGACATACAGACACACACATACGCTGTGTCCGGGCCTGTACTCGGTGTTCAGATGGATGGGGGGGGGGGGGTCTCATTGGAGTGTACGGGGACATACAGACACACACATACGCTGTGTCCGGGCCTGTACTCGGTGTTCAGATGGATGGGGGGGGGGGGGAATCTCATTGGAGTGTATGGAAAGATTAGCTGAGGAGCAAAGGCTTCCAATAGTAGGAGAGTCTACAATCTGAGAGCATGGCCTCAGAATAAGGGGGCGTCAGATTAGAAATTAGATGAGGAGGAAGTTCGAGATGAGTTTGTTGCCACAGAGATCTGTGGAGATCACATCATCCAAGAGAGACTGATAGGTTCTCGATTGGTGAGGGGATTAAGGGTTTCGGAGAGAAGGTGGGAGAATCAGACTGAGTAAATAAAGTCAGTCATGTAGGAACAGACTCAATGGGCTGAAAGGCCTAATTCTGCTCCTATGTCTTGTGGTTTTATGGTCCCACTGGAGATGGTTCCTGCTTTTCTGCGTAATTTCCCAAAACAACTTCCGCCTTCTCAAATTGGCCTGTTGAGATAACACCAGCTCTTAAAGTAATCCCGTGCTCCAAGTAATTTTCCTGCTGACGAATGTCCATCCAGTTACACGGGCAGCAGTTTTCAGCCGTGTGTGACTTGCAGCCTCTGCTCAGGGGGACGGAGTCTGGCGTTTGGGGTGTCTTGTTGGAGACAGCAAACTGGGGGGGTTCTCCTGCACCCACTGCCCCTCTGCTCGGGGGGCTGGAGTCTGGCGTTTGGGGTGTCTTGTTGGAGACAGCAAACTGGGGGGGTTCCCCTGCACCCACTGTCCCTGTGCTCGGGGGGACGGAGTCTGGCGTTTGGGGTGTCTTGTTGGAGACAGCAAACTGGGGGGGTTCCTCTGCACGCACTGCCCCTCTGCTCGGGGGAACGGAGTCTGACGTTTGGGGTGTCTTGTTGGAGACAGCAAACTGGGGGGGTTCCCCTGCACGCACTGCCCCTCTGCTCGGGGGAACGGAGTCTGACGTTTGGGGTGTCTTGTTGGAGACAGCAAACTGGGGGGGTTCTCCTGCACGCACTGCCCCTCTGCTCGGGGGAACGGAGTCTGACGTTTGGGGTGTCTTGTTGGAGACAGCAAACTGGGGGGGTTCCCCTGCACCCACTGCCCCTGTGCTCAGGGGGCTGGAGTCTGACGTTTGGGGTGTCTTGTTGGAGACAGCAAACTGGGGGGGTTCCCCTGCACTCACTGCCCCTGTGCTCGGGGGGACGGAGTCTGGCGTTTGGGGTGTCTTGTTGCAGAAGCCTTGGCACGTAACTGGAGAGCATTTTGTACATGATACAGGCTTCTCACAGGAGCTGTAAGTCTCTACAGTACTGAAGCAGACCTTGACCTTGCCAACCCTCATCCCCATCCACACTAATCCCATTTGTGGACCTGAATGCCCTTGTGATGGAGCACCCAGGGGGATCTCACTAATGGAAGCGTAAATGTACGAGGAATTTTGATATCTTTGGGGCTGTACTCAGAGAACATGCAAACTCTATGCAGACACACACACATACACACACACACACACACACACACACACACACACACACACACACACACACACACATATATACAGATATAGACATACATACGCACATACACACACACACACACACACACACTCACACACACACACACACACACACACACACATATATACAGATATAGACATACATACGCACATACACACACACTCACACACACACACACACACTCACATATAGACACACACACACATATATATACAGATATAGACATACATACACACACACACACACACTCACATATAGACACACACACACACACACACTCACATATAGACACACACACACATATATACAGATATAGACATACATACATACACACACACACACACACACACACACACACACACACACACACACACACAGACATACATACACATTCAGATATAGGCTTCCATGCACACACTCACAATTTCTTCTTTGGTACACATTTTTATCAAAAGTGATCTGAATCCAGTTTAATTGAAATGTAAAGAAGTAGCGTTCCTGAATTTGGGTTCCTGCTGCTCGGCTTTTGAGCCAGGAGGAATCCAGCGCCATTCACAGCTGTGGGACGTTAAGAAGTCTTCTGATCGGTTTCCTCCTTTCTCTGAAGGCCCAGATTATGAAGCACGTGGAGACGGAACTGTGTGCAGAGCAGGACAGGTGGAAACAGGAGTGCAAAAGCTTTCAGTCTGAGTTGGCAAGCCGGGTCATCCAGGTAAGGCCACTCCGCTGCAGGCGAGGGACACCCTCCCGACCTCGGAGAGTCAGACTGGGAAAGAACTTCAGAGGCGTATGCGCAGGGCAGCAAGGGCAACAGAGCAGTTGGGGTCGTGTTAGCCATGGTACATAATGGGCTATTTACAGTTCAGGAGCAATAAACCGGGCCTGATGAAAAACCTGTGCAAATGGATTCAATTAGCAGCAGTGCAATTCCCATCTTCTCACAATCTCTGTGGCACGCTCACTTCTCCGCAGCACAGCTGTGGGTTCAGGGTTGTTGCCAGCACGAGATCCCCGTTTTCAGAGATAACAGATAGCGTTCAGCCGTTGGCAATGGCAGTGTGAGTGTGGAGGTATCCGATGATCAGCTCCTGTGGGTCTTCCCTTCATCCCCTCTGCTGGCAGACTTCTGAACACACCATGAACACCGCCTCAATATTCCCCTTTTGCACTATTTATCTATCTTATCTGGTCATTGATAGTCATCTTTATGACTTGCACTGAACTGCTGTCACAAAACCACAAATTTAACAACGTGCAGGGCTCTGGGTAACCCTAGGTAATTTCTAAAGTAAGCACAGCATTGTGGGCCGAAGGGCCTGTTTCCTTCGTTTCTATGTGCGAGTGATAATAAATCTGATTCTGAACACTAATGCTGTGTTTCTGAGTTCTCTGTCCCCAGGAGCACTTCGTGTCCCCATTAATTTATGCCCAATTATCTAAACCTTCAGAGACGTTGTGTTCGCCCTGTGGTTAGTAGAAACATATGTCAGACACAAAACATTGAAATAAACAATAGCTTTTGAAGCTTATATTGAATTATCTACAATAGTGGGATTCTGCTGAGGGTCTTTAAAAGGGTGACCTTAGGAACCGAAACTTTCATAACTACCTTATTCTTCAGTAACTTAGTTACAGTCACAGTAATCCCATCGTTTAAACTGATCCTTGATGATAAAACTCCCTCTTTGAACTCAATCCCTGAGAGGTAAGCTTGCTTTTTAACTAGATCCCTGGTGGGAAGTCTCTCTGTTTTAGCTCGGGGTCCATTTTCCCATTTCCCTGGTGGGAAGTCTCTCTGTTTTAGCTCAGGGTCCATTTTCCCATTTCCCTGGTGGGAAGTCTCTCTGTTTTAGCTCAGGGTCCATTTTCCCATTTCCCTGGTGGGAAGTCTCTCTGTTTTAGCTCGGGGTCCATTTTCCCATTTCCCTGGTGGGAAGTCTCTCTGTTTTAGCTCGGGGTCCATTTTCCCATTTCCCTGGTGGGAAGAATCCCTCGAAATGCGATCGTAGTGCTGAGTGAGGTCATCCGCGCTGGGGCAGCCGTCAGACTCCAGATCGGCGTGCAACCCCTGCTCTCGTTATCACGCATTTTTCATTTGCGCAACTTGTCTTCTTTTCCATGTCGTCAGCGTTTGTTTATATATTTTTTCATAACCTCTAGAGTATTTCTTTATTCTACTGTGAATGCCTGCGAGACAATGAACATCAGGGCTCTGCATCTGGGGACATATACGTAATTAGATAATAAAGTGATTTTGGCTTTGGTACTTGATAGTGGGATCCCCTCTTTAAATGGGTTCTTGATCTGCAAAGTACATGGTAAATTTAATATCAACGTAAGTATATGTCACTGTTTTCTTGCAGGCATTTGCAGTAGATACAAAGAAACGTAAAATCATTGAAGAATTAAACACAGACAAAGATTGACAGATAGTCAATGTACACAGGAACATGCTTGTGCAAATAAAAAACAAGTAAATAGGCAGATGCAGAGGCAGATACACACTCAAGTAGGCAGATAGGTAAATAAATTAATAAAAAAGGTGCGTGTGAGTTGCAGAGTCAGGAGTCGGTTCAGTGTTGAGGTAAGCGTTGTTGCCCACGCTGGTTGAAAGAAAATAACAGTGGAAGCTCTGTCCTTATCCAGGGTCTCTGATGGAGACACTCCATACTTAAGCTGACTCCATTTCCAGAGGAGAGGCTTCTTTGAGGAGCATCGTCCTTGGGCAGGCTGTCTCTGTCCCTCTGCCCCTTGTGAAAAACCTTCCAGTTAATTGCTTCCATCTTCCCCTCAGATACTGAAGGAGCATATAGAGAAGTCGTCTGCGATCACAGAGGAACTGGGGGCTCGGATCGTTCAGAGCTGCCTCCACATCCTGGCTAACTTCCTGCAGAGGTACTGACTCAGACAGGTGTTGGGCTGGGGGAGATGTCTCTCATTGGCTGCGGGACTGACTCAGACAGGTGTTGGACTGGGGGAGATGTTGCTCAGTGGCTGCAGGACTGACTCAGACAGGTGTTGGGCTGGGGGAGATGTCTCACATTGGCTGCAGGAACGACTCAGACAGGTGTTGGGCTGGGGGAGATGTTGCTCATTGGCTGCAGGACTGACTCAGACAGGTGTTGGACTGGGGGAGATGTCTCTCATTGGCTGCAGGACTGACTCAGACAGGTGTTGGGCTGGGGGAGATGTCTCTCATTGGCTGCAGGACTGACTCAGACAGGTGTTGGACTGGGAGAGATGTTGCTCATTGGCTGCAGGACTGACAGACATGTGTTGGGCTGGGCAGATGTCTCTCATTGGCTGCAGGACTGACTCAGACTGGTGTTGGGCTGGGGGAGATGTCTCATTGGCTGCAGGACTGACTCAGACAGGTGTTGGGCTGGGGGAGATGTCTCTCATTGGCTGCAGGACTGACTCAAACAGGTGTTGGGCTGGGGGAGATGTCTCTCATTGGCTGCAGGACTGACTCAGACAGGTGTTGGGCTGGGGGAGATGTCTCTCATTGGCTGCAGGACTGACTCAGACTGGTGTTGGGCTGGGGGAGATGTCTCATTGGCTGCAGGACTGACTCAGACAGGTGTTGGGCTGGGGGAGATGTCTCTCATTGGCTGCAGGACTGACTCAGACAGGTGTTGGGCTGACGGAGATGTCTCTCATTGGCTGCAGGACTGACTCAGACAGGTGTTGGTCTGGGGGAGATGTCTCTCATTGGCTGCAGGACTGACTCAGACAGGTTTTGGGCTGGGGGAGATTTTGCTCATTGGCTGCAGGACTGACTCAGACAGGTGTTGGACTGGGGGAGTTGTTGCTCATTGGCTGCAGGACTGACTCAGACAGGTGTTGGGCTGGGGGAGTTGTTGCTCATTGGCTGCAGGACTGACTCAGACAGGTGTTGGGCTGGGTGAGATGTCTCTCATTGGCTGCAGGACAGACTCAGACAGGAGTTGGGCTGGGGGAGATGACAAAGAGAGAGGAAAAAATGGAAAAGAGAATTATAGACTTGGAAACTACAACAGAAGAAAGAATTGAAAGAATTGAAAGAATGAACAAAATGGAAAATGATACTACTGCTTGGACATCAGAAAGAAAACGATTTATGGAAAAAATTGATAAGCTTGAAAATTTTAGTAGATGAAACAATATTAAAATTGTTGGACTTAAAGAAGATATAGAAGGAGAAGATCCAATAAGTTTTTTTCAAAAATGGATCTCTGAAAAATTGGAAATGGAAGGAGAAACTCCAATTGAGATAGAACGGGCTCACAGAACATTAAGGTCAAGACCTCAACCTGATCAAAATCCACGATCAATTTTGATAAGATGCTTAAGATACCAAGATAAAGAAAAGATCTTGAAGGCGCTGCCCAAAGTGCCAAAACTGGAAATGGGCCATTGATGATAGCAGGGAAACCAGTTCTTTTTTATCCTGATTTAAGTTATAACCTTTTGAAGAGAAAGAAGGAATTTATCCCAGCGAAAATAGCCTTATGGGAAAAAATTATAAATTTATAATGCGTCACCCAGTAACATTGATAATTTTTTTGAAGGAGGGAAAAAGAAGATTTTTTTCTGATTATCGAGAAGCAGAGGTGTATGCACTTTTTTATGTTGCGGGGGGGTGCTGGGGAGCTTTGGACTGGTTTCTGCGGGATTCACGTGTGTAATCGTGGCGATTGCCATGACCTGTACAACAGAGGGGGGTAATGTTGTGTTTTTGTTCACAACATTAGTAGGGGCGTATTTTGTTTTTTTTTATATTCTATTTTTCTTCTATCTTTTTGCCTGGATGATTTGTGGGGACACACATAGCAACATGAAGAATTTTAGAGAGATTTCCCAAGATACCAAGAAAGTTGAAAGTTTAGGTATTATTATAGCTTGGAGTAACATAATTAAAAATAATGACTACTGAATTTTTTAAGTTTTAATGTTAATGGGCTTAATGGACCGGTAAAAAGAAAAAGAATTCTAACATACATTAAAAAAACGAAAATAGATATAGCTTTTTTTACAAGAAACACATTTAACAGATAAAGAACATCAGAAATTAAAAAGAGACTGGGTTGGAAATGTTATTGCAGCTGCATTTAATTCAAAGGCGAGAGGAGTTGCAATTTTGGTTAATAAAAATTTACCAATTAAAATACAAAACATAATAATTGATTCGACAGGGAGATACGTAATTATACATTGTCAAATTTTTTCAGAACTATGGACTCCTATGAATATTTATGCACCAAATGAAAATGATGTAAAATTTATACAAGAGGTCTTTTTGAATTTGGCTAACGCACATGACAAAATATTAATAGGTGGAGATTTTAACTTTTGTCTAGATCCAGTTTTAGATAGATCAACAAAGGTGGTCACAAAATCAAAAGTAGTAAAATTAACTATCATTGATGAAAGATTTAAACTTGATTGATATATGGAGAATTAATCCAAAAGTAAGAGATTACTCATTTATTCAAATAGACATAAAACATATTCAAGGATAGATTTTTCCTATTATCAACGAATATTCAAAATAGAGTGAAAAATGTGGAATATAAAGCGAGAATATTGTCAACCCATTCTCCTTTGATAATGACAATGATAATGACAGATAAAGAGGAATCAATTTATAGATGGAGATTTAATTCAATGTTACTAAAACGTCACAATTTTTGTGATTTTATGAAAAAGCAGATCCAGTTCTTTTTAGATACAAATTCACATTCAGTTGATGATAAATTCATATTGTGGGAAGCAATGAAGGCATACTTGAGAGGTCAGATAATAAGTTATACTTCTAAAATTAAGAAGGAATATATGATAGAAATAGATTAATTGGAAAAAGAGATTACAAAATTAGAAAAAGAATCTCAAAGAAATATGACAGAAAAAAAACGAAGACAACTTATTAATAAGAAGTTACAATATAATACACTCCAGACATATCGAACAGAAAAAGCAATTATGAGAACTAAACAGAGATATTATGAACTAGGTGAAAGATCACATAAGGTCCTTGCATGGCAGTTAAAAACAGACCAGACTTCTAAAACAATAAATGCAATTCGAACAAGAGTAAATAAAACTACTTATAAACCTTTAGAAATTAATGAAACTTTTAAGAATTTTTATACTGAGTTGTATAAATTAGAATCACAAAATGATAATGTCAAGGTAGAAAGATTTTTATCACAAATAACTCTTCCAAAATTAAATACGGAAGAACAGAAGGGATTAGAAATGCCTTTTACATTAAAAGAGGTCGAAGAAGCTCTAGGATCACTTCAAAGTAATAAATCTCCAGGAGAAGATGGTTTTCCACCTGAATTTTATGAAAAGTTAAAGATTTATTAATTCCTCCCTTTATGGAGTTAATACATCAAGCGGAAAGAACGCATAAACTTCCAGAACCTTTTTCGACAGCTATTCTAATAGTATTGCCAAAAAAAGATAGAGATCTTTTAAAGCCAGCATCATATAGACCTATTTCTTTATTAAACACTGATTATAAAATAATAGCAAAAACCTTATCTAACAGATTGTCTAAATATTTACCAAAATTAGTACATATGGATCAAACAGGATTTATTAAAAACAGACAATCAGCAGATAATGTAACTCGGTTGTTTAGTATAATTCATTTAATGCAAAAGAAGGAAGAAATGAGCGTGACAGTTGTTTTAGATGCAGAAAAAGCATTTGATAGATTGGAATGGGATTTTTTATTTAAAGTATTGGAAAAACATGGATTATATTATATTATATTATATTTTATAAAATGAATTAAAACCTTAAATACTAATCCCAAAGCTAAAGTAGTGACAAATGGTCAAATTTCAACATCATTTCAGTTAACAAGGTCAACTAGGCAAGGTTGTCCATTATCACCTGCTTTGTTTATGTTGGTGATAGAACCATTAGCTGAATTAATTAGAATGGACCCAGATATTAGGGGTTTCAGAGTTAATCAGGAAGAATACAAGATTAACTTATTTGCTGATGATGTTCTGCTTTATCTAACAAACCCATTACACTCGTTGCATAAATTATCCTATAGATTAGAAGAATATGAGAAAATATCAGGTTATAAAATAAATTGGGATAAAAGTGAAATTTTACCTCTTACTAAAGGAGATTATAGTCAATGTCGATTAATGACCCAATTTAGATGGCCGGCAAATGGTATAAGATATTTAGGTATAAGAGTTGATAAAGATATAAAGAATTTATTTAAATTAAATTACTTACCACAATTGAAAAAAATTCAAGAAGATCTTGATAAATGGATAGTATTACCAATAACATTAGTAGGTAGAGTAAATACCATAAAAATGAATATATTTCCTAGATTACAATACTTATTTCAAGCACTACCAATACAAATACCCCAGAAGTTTTTTCAAGAGTTAAATAAATATGTGAGGAAGTTTCTTTGGAAAGGTAAAGTGTCAAGAATATCGTCGGAAAAATTGACATGGAAATTTGATCTAGGAGGGTTGCAACTTCCAAGTTTTAAGAATTATTATAATGCAAATCAACTTAGATTTATTGCATCTTTTTTTGAGAAAGACAAACCGGCATGGATTAGAATAGAACTAGATAAAATAGGAGAAAATATACCAGAAGATTTTATATATAAATGGGAATCTAAATGGATATGGGAAAAGAAAGAATCTCCTATATTAAAACATTTGATTGACTTATGGAATAAGATAAATATTGACGACGAGATAAAGAAATCCTTATTAGCAAAGAGATCTTTAATTCAAAATAGACTTATTCCTTTTACAATGGATAATCAACTTTTATATAATTTGGTTTCAAAAAGGGATTAGATATATAGGTGATTGTTTTGAAGGAGGTATAGTAATGTCATTTGATCAATTAAAGAATAAATATAAAGTATCAAACAATACTCTTTTTTGTTACTTTCAACTAAGGACTTATTTAAGAGAAAAATTAGGTCAAACAATGTTATTGCCGAAATCTAAAGAAATAGAAACTTTAATTCAAAAAGGAAAAATTAAAAAATTCATTTCTTGTATGTATAATTTGATTCAAAAACAGGCAATTAAACAAGGAGTCCATAAATCAAGACAAAAATGGGAAAGTGACTTGAATATTAAACTTGAAGAAAAAAATTGGTCAAGACTATGTCTTGAGAGTATGACAAATACAATAAGTGTCCGGTTAAGATTAGTGCAATATAACTTTTTACATCAATTATATATTACACCACAAAAAATAATTAAATTAAACCCAAATTTATCTGATCAAAATTTCTGATGTAACCAAGAAATTGGTACTTTTTTACATTCTACTTGGTCTTGTTCTAAAATTCAACCTTTTTGGACAAATTTATGAGTTTTATTGGAACAAATTGGAATACAACTTCCACATAATCCAATATTATTTTTACTAGGTGATATTGAAGGGATAAAACCGATACCCAAATTGAATAAATATCAGAAAGAATTTATAAAAATTGCACTGGCAGTAGCCAAAAAGGCTATTGCAGTTACTTGGAAATCGGATTCATACTTAAGTATAGATCGTTGGAAGAAAGAAATTTATAGCTGTATTCCACTTGAAAAAATTACTTATAATTTAAGAGATAAATATGAAACATTTTAGAAAATTTGGTGCCCTTATTTACAAAAGACAGGATTAAATATATAGGTGCTCTGAAGATGAAATAATTGGTTTTTTGGGGAAAGAAATAAATATATATACTAAAGTTATTACGAACTCCGTGGAGCATGTGGGGATCTTCCGATATCCAGGCATTCTTTCTTTCTTTTTTTTCTTTCTCTATAGGGATGCTAGGGGGGGAGGGGTTAAGGGGAGGGGGGATGGGTAATATACATTTTTTTCCATACTTTATTTTGTAACTACTTGAAATACAATTTAAAAAGTTTATTTAAAAAAAGACAGGTGTTGGGCTGGGAAGACGTTGCTCATTGGCTGCAGGACTGACTCAGACAGGCGTTGGGCTGGGAGAGATGTCTCACATTGGCTGCAGGACTGACTCAGACAGGTGTTGGGCTGGGGGAGATGTCTCTCATTGGCTGCAGGACTGACTCAGACAGGTGTTGGGCTGGGGGAGATGTCTCTCATTGGCTGCAGGACTGACTCAGACAGGTGTTGGGCTGGGGGAGATGTCTCTCATTGGCTGCAGGACTGACTCAGACAGGTGTTGGGCTGGGGGAGATGTCTCTCATTGGCTGCAGGACTGACTCAGACTTGTGTTGGTCTGGGGGAGATGTTGCTCAGTGGCTGCAGGACCGACTCAGACAGGTGTTGGGCTGGGGGAGATGTCTCTCATTGGCTGCAGGACTGACTCAGACAGGTGTTGGACTGGGGGAGATGTCTCTCATTGGCTGCAGGACTGACTCAGACAGGCGTTGGGCTGGGGGAGATGTTGCTCATTGGCTGCAGGACTGACTCAGACAGGTGCTGGGCTGGGGCAGATGTCTCTCATTGGCTGCAGGACTGACTCAGACTGGTGTTGGGCTGGGGGAGATGTCCCTCATTGGCTGCAGGACTGACTCAGACAGGTGTTGGGCTGGGGCAGATGTCTCTCATTGGCTGCAGGACTGACTCAGACAGGTGTTGGGCTGGGGGAGATGTTGCTCATTGGCTGCAGGACTGACTCAGACAGGTGTTGGGCTGGGGGAGATGTTGCTCATTGGCTGCAGGACTGACTAAGACAGGTGTTGGGCTGGGGGAGATGTCTCTCATTGGCTGCAGGACTGACTCAGACAGGCGTTGGGCTGGGGGAGATGTCTCTCATTGGCTGCAGGACTGACTCAGACAGGTGTTGGGCTGGGGGAGATGTCTCTCATTGGCTGCAGGACTGACTCAGACAGGTGTTGGGCTGGGGGAGATGTTGCTCATTGGCTGCAGGACTGACTCAGACAGGTGTTGGGCTGGGGTAGATGTCCCTCATTGGCTGCAGGACTGACTCAGACAGGTGTTGGGCTGGGGCAGATGTCTCTCATTGGCTGCGGGACTGACTCAGACAGGTGTTGGGCTGGGGGAGATGTTGCTCATTGGCTGCAAGACACTTTGGGACATCCTGTGGTTGTGAGAGGAAGCTTCAGAAATGCAATCAGATCCAAAGTTATCTCTTACACTCAGCACTAGTTCAATTCACTTCCTGACTCATGAGATTAACACAATAGTTGTGTCTGATTCCAGAAACCTCAGCCTACACAATCCACTTTTGTAATAGAACATTACAGCAGAGTAGAGGCCCTTCAGCCCACAATATTGTGGCGATCTTTTAACCTACTCTACAGTCAGTCTTACCTCCCACATGGCCCTCTATTCTTCTTTCACCCATGTGACTATCTAAGAGTCTGCTAACTATCCCCACTGTATCTGCCTCTGCCCCCACCCCTGGCTCTGCACTGCACGCACCCACCAATCTCTGTGTAAAAATTCTACCTCTGACATCCCCCCCGGCTCTGCACTGCACGCAGCCACCAATCTCTGTGTAAAAATTCTACCTCTGACATCCCCCCCTGGCTCTGCACTGCACGCGCCCACCAATCTCTGTGTAAAAATTCTACCTCTGACATCCCCCCCTGGCTCTGCACTGCACGCGCCCACCAATCTCTGTGTAAAAATTCTACCTCTGACATCCCCCCCTGGCTCTGCACTGCACGCGCCCACCAATCTCTGTGTAAAATTCTACCTCTGACATCCCCCCCTGGCTCTGCACTGCACCCACCCACCAATCTCTGTGTAAAAATTCTACCTCTGACATCCCCCCCTGGCTCTGCACTGCACACGCCCACCAATCTCTGTGTAAAAATTCTACCTCTGACATCCCCCCCTGGCTCTGCACTGCACGCGCCCACCAATCTCTGTGTAAAATTCTACCTCTGACATCCCCCCCTGGCTCTGCACTGCACCCACCCACCAATCTCTGTGTAAAAATTCTACCTCTGACATCCCCCCCTGGCTCTGCACTGCACGCACCCACCAATCTCTGTGTAAAAATTCTACCTCTGACATCCCCCCCGGCTCTGCACTGCACGCACCCACCAATCTCTGTGTAAAAATTCTACCTCTGACACCCCCCTCTGGCTCTGCGCTGCACGCGCCCACCAATCTCTGTGTAAAAATTCTACCTCTGACATCCCCCCCTGGCTCTGCACTGCACGCACCCACCAATCTCTGTGTAAAAATTCTACCTCTGACATCCCCCCCTGCTCTGCGCTGCACGCGCCCACCAATCTCTGTGTAAAATTCTACCTCTGACATCCCCCCCCGGCTCTGCACTGCACACGCCCACCAATCTCTGTGTAAAAATTCTACCTCTGACATCCCGCCATAATTTTATTCCAATTGCCTTAAGACTTTTGCCCGCTCGTTGTGGCCATTTCTGCCCCGGGAGAAAGCCTCTGCTTCGCTCACACTGTGCACCCCGATCAAATCGCCACCGATCCTCCTCCGCTCCAGAGTGAGAAGCTCCAGCTCACCCAGCCCGTCATTACAAGACACATTCTTCAGTCCAGGCAGCACCTCTCCTGCATCCTCTCTGAAGCTTCACATCCTTCCTATAATGAGTTGAGCAGAATTGAACACAATCCTCCAAATGTGCTCTGACCAGAGTTTTAAAGAGCTGCAACATTACCTCATGTCTCCTGAATTTAATCTCGTATTAACCGTTTCCGCCCAGAAAAGGCTGCGAATTTCTCTCCTGGTGTCACGCCAGCCTTTGGGATCCTTATTTGCCATGTTTCTCAGATAGCAATAATGTCCACGTTACAACTGTTGAAAAGTGGCTCTTGAACTGAGTCCACCGTGCACCTTCTTAACCACCCTATCACCTTGCGTCGCATCCTGCACCAGGAGCCTTAAGGGCACTGCCTTTCCCTCTAACTTTGATACAAGATTAGCACCTGAGGTGCTGTCGGTGTGGAGTTTGCAGGTTCTCCCTGTGACCATCTGAGATTTTCCTGGGTGCTCCAGATTTCCTGCTACATCCCAAAGACTTTTCGTAAGACATTTCTAAATTTCCCCGGTATCTCGGCAGCAACAGGAGAACACTGGAAAGTTGGTGGTCTAGTGGGAGAATAGGTTCTAATAGGGGATTGGAATAAGCTGAATGATCTCCTTTATAGATTTATAGAAACGGAAATCCCAGCTACCGGCCCTTCAGCCCACTGAGTTTGTGCTATCCTTTTTGTTCACCTACGCTAATCCTATTTGCCCTCATTGGGTCTGTATCCTTCCATGTCTTGTCTGTCTGTGCTTGTCGAAATGCCTCTTCAATGTGAGTGGTCACAGCATCAGCTGGCAGCGAGTCCCACAGAGCCGGGGTTATGAACTCCTATGTCCCAGCGACTTGCCACTCCAATGGCCTCCTACAGCCACGTTCGGCTCTTGGCCTTCCTGCGTGTCTTAGCTAAGCCCGGTGGAACCATTTGCACCAACAGGAAAAGGGGCAAAGGCCTTAAAACCAGACGTTTTGGACAGGCGGGACTCATCAGCCGTGGTCGGCAGCTCGTCTACGAGAAAGAAAGCTCTGATGTAAACCCCCTCTGCCTTGCGGCTATACCCAGTCGCGGGGAGAGCTTCGGGGTAAACCCTGGGGGAAATCCAGACCTGGAGTCCATAAGGCCGACTGGCAGCTCCTGTGACATCACCGGCCGTTCCCGTGGAGACGGCGTGCGCGGGAAACCGCTCGCTGTCCGTATCATACTGCGAGGCTTGTGGATCACATAGGCAACGATTTCCCATCGGCCCGTTCCTCTTTGCAGGGGTTATTGAATTTCTGAAGCTCTCTTTCTCCTCCATCCAAGGCAGGTCTTCTTTCACACAGAGAGTGGTAGGAACCTGGAGTGGGCTGCTGGGAAGCGGTGGAAACTGCAGCTGATACAGTGGGATTCAACAGGGAGCGGAACTGGCATGGAATAGAGGAATGCGATCCAGTCAGTTTAAACTGGCATCATGTCCAGCACAGGGAATGTGGGCTGAATGGCCATTGTATGTTCCATATTCACTAAGATCACTGACTCATCCCTCTGCTTATTGGCTGGGTATAGAAATTTCATATCATCAGGTTTTACAGTATGTATGCTCAAAAGACACAGATCCTGGGCTAATAGCTAATGATTCTCTCTCTCTCCCCCCCTCGTCCTTCTCTCACCCACACTATTCATCTCTCTGTCTCTCATATTGCTTCTCTCTCTCTCTCTCTCTCTCTCTCTCTCTCTCTCTCTCTCTCTCTCTTTTTCTCTCTGTCCCTGTCTCATTCTCTGTCCTTGTCTCTCTCTCTCTGTCTCTCTCTCCTTTTTGTGTCTGTCTCTGTCCCTCTCTTTCCCTCTCTGTTTCTGCCTCCATCTATGTCTCCCTCTCTGTCTTTGTCCTTCTTTCTCTCTCTTTCTCTGCCCTCTGTCTCTCTCTTTCCCTCCCTCTCTCCCTATCTTTCTATCTCCCTCTCCACTCCCTCCCCTCTGCCATCCCCTCCCCTCACCCTCTCACTCCTTCTCTTTTACTTTCACTCCCACTCTCTCTCTGCCCCCTTGGTCACTCTTTTCTGCCCTTGGTCTCTCTGTCTCTATCTCTGTTTCTCTCTGTCTGCCTCTATCTCTGTTTCTCTCTCTCTCACTGCCACACCCTCTTTCTCTGTCTCTGTCCCTCTCTGAGTCTCTGCTTCTGTCTGCATACCTCTCTCTGTCTGTCTCTCCCCTGCTCTCACTCTCCTCCTCTTCATCTCACTCTCCTCCTACTCCACTTCCCCTCCCTCTGTCTCTCTCGTTCTTTTTCTCTCTCCCTCTAACTCCCCATCCCACAGTTTCCAAGTGAATGTACAGGAACTTTATGGTCACTTTGCTGTAAACACGGCTGGTATGGAATGTGTGGTCCCGCAGACAATCGCTGTGGTCAACTGCTGCCCTGCCTTCAGGTAACTCCACGTCACTACCCACGAACAACTGACTGCACACTCAACCAAACACAGGGCTGACAACTTTATAGAAAACACGGGACTGACATTCTCTACAGAAAATACAGGCCTGACATCTCTGCAAAAAAACACAGGACTGATATCTCTACAGAAAATACAGGACTGACACCCTCTACAGAAAGTACAGGACTCACACTTTTTACAGAAACCATGGGACCGATATTCTCTACAGAAAACACAGGCCTGACATCTCTACAGAAAACACAGACCTGATATCTGTACAGAAAACACAGGACTGACACACTCTACAGAAAACACAGGCCTGATAGCTCTACAGAAAACACAGGACTGACATCTCTACAAAAAACACAGGACTGATATCTCTACAGAAAATACAGGACTGACACCCTCTACAGAAAGTACAGAACTCATACTCCTTACAGAAACCATGGGACCGATATTCTCTACAGAAAACACAGGACTGATATTCTCTACAGAAAACACAGGACTGACACGCTCTACAGAAAACACAGGCCTGATAACACCGGGCTGACATCTCTACAGAAAACACAGGCCTGATATCTCTACAGAAAACACAAGACCGACACTCCTCTATACTCAAGCGTCAGTATATCCAGGGCAGGGTTGCTCTGTATATCCAGGACTGGTACTTTCTCTACTCTGCTCTTTCCAGCACACACAGGCCCATTTTCCTTATGACATGCAAGCAGAAACACAGACACAGATCCAACCTACAAGCACCAATACAGACCAGCGTTCTCTGCTGACACTGCCTTTGTTTCACAGAGACTACGTCGAACGGCTGATCCAAAAATTCTCCCCAGAGGGCGAAGAGTGGAAGAAGAAAATCATGGAGGCACTGGACAAGGTTGAGAGAGGAGGCATCAAGCTCTTAATGGAGAAACTCTTCAGTGAACTGAAGGTGTCTGAACTTTATTCTTCCTTCCGCCACAGTAAGGTTTCGGGAAAATAGCGAAAGAGGACACACATTAAGATTCAGCTTTAGGGTGAAAGGTACGAGGAAACTTCTCCACTCAGAGGGTGGCGGCAGTGTGGAATGAGCTGCCGGCACAAGTGCTGGATGTACAAGACGATAAGAGGCAGAGATCAAGTGAACAGCCAGAGTTCTTTCCTGGAGTCAGAATGAAGGGTTATAACCTTTAAAAAGTTTAGGGAGATGTCAGAGAGTTTTTTTTTGCACAGAATGTGCTGCCAGGAGTGGAGGTAGGGCAGGTACATTAGGGACACGTAAGAGACTCTCAGATAGGTTATGGATGGAAGGAATTGTTAGATTGATCTTAGAGTCGGTTAAAGGGTTGGCACAGCATCATGGGCCAACGGGCCTGGACTGTAAACACACAGTACATTGCAGATGCTGTGGTCAAACCAAGACGTACAAACAAGCTGGATGAACTCAGCGGGTCGGGCAGCATCTGTGGAAATGAATGGTCAACGTTTCGGGCCGAGACCCTTCGTCAGGACTTGGTTTTTGTTTGGGCCTGTACTGTGTTGTACATGGGTTCAATCGTAACATTTCAGAGAAGCCTGGATGGGTACATGGATGGGACAGGTATGGAGGGATATGGTCCAAGTGTAGGTACCTGGAACAAGGTCAGCACCGACTAGATCGGGCAGAAAGCTCTACTGTGACAGCTAATTGTCAGAGAACTCCGATATTTGACTGGCTTGGGTCTTTGGTGTTAGTCTGTCAGGTACTCGGCTCTATGATTAATACCCAAAACGTTTTATAAGATGTTACACAGTAATATAATAAATTCCACAGTGAAGCCAGTAAATTAGGACAGAGTTAAGGAAAAACTTCTTCTCCCAGAGAGTTGTGGGGGTCTGGAATGCACTGCCTCGGAAGGTAGTGGAAGCCAATTCTCTGGATGCTTTCAAGAAGGAGCTAGATAGGTATCTTATGGAAAGGGGAATCAAGGGATATGGGGACAAGGCAGGGACTGGGTATTGATAGTGAATGATCAGCCATGATCTTAGAATGGCGGTGCAGGCTCGAAGGGCTGAATGGTCTACTTCTGCACCTATTGTCTATTGCCTATAAATTTAAAAGGACCATGTTGAGTTTAAGGAGCATAGGGGGACAACATCTCATATTCTGTGGCCGCAGGTTGGACATTGAATTTTCAGACTTCCAGTAACAGCTCCCCCCCCCCGTACCTTTCCCCCCTTCTCATTCCTCTCCCCTCCTGATCCACCGGCCCTCATCACCCTCTTTCCCCTCTCCCACCACCTCCATCTGCCCAGCTTCCTCCCCAGTCAGATTCCATCATCCATAGCCCTCAGTCACTTCCTCCAGTCCCTTCCTACCTTCCGACCCTCATTCCCTCTTTCCCCTGCTCCATCTGCCTGTCACACCCTCCCCACCCTTCACTCGTCCTCCGTACTGGCCACCTCCTCTCTACCTTTCCAGCCCTGATGAAGGGTCTCAGCCCAAAATATCCACTGACCGTTTCCTTCCACTGCCGTTGTGAGTTACCGCAGGAAGCAGGTAGTTGGGAAGAGGGGATGGAACCCAGGAACTGGGGCTTCACTGACTCCAAAGAGAATGTGAGAACAGGGGCTGGCAGTGTGGCCCTGGTGAGTATAATCAGAATCAGGTTTGTTAACTCTGGCACGTGAAAATTGTTTAACTTAGCCGCAGCAGTTCAATGCAGTACATAATCTAGAAGAGGAAAAAAATAAATATAGTAATAATAAATAAGTAAATCAATTACAGTTTATGTACGTTGAATAGATTAAAAATCATGCAAAAACAGAAATATTATATATTATAAAAATGAGGTAGTGTTCATGGGTTCCGTCCATTTAGGAATCAGATGGCAGAGGGGAAGAAGCTGTTCCTGAATCACTGAGTATGTGCCTTCAGGATTCTGTGCCCCCTCCCTGATGGTAACAGTGAGAAAAGGGCATGGCCTGGGTGCTGGAGATCTTAATAATGGACGCTGCCTCTCTGAGACAACGCTCCCTGAGGATACAGGAAGCCAGTCGGCCAGAAGAGAGCACTGTAAATATTACTTGGTGATCGAGTTGGGGGACCATCAGGGTATGTGGATGTTTGTGAAGCGGATCACTGGAGCTTTACTGTACTGCACCTGCATGGTGCAAAGTCCTGATGAGCTGTCCCAGTCCAAAATATTCACTGTGCACTCTCCTCTATAGATCCTGCCTAACCTGCTGAGTGCTCCAGTATTTTGTGTGTGTTGCTTGGATTTCCAGTATTTTGTGTGTGTTGCTCGGATTTCCAGTATTTTGTGTGTGTTGCTCAGGTTTCCAGTATTTTGTGTGTGTTGCTCAGGTTTCCAGTATTTTGTGTGTGTTGCTTGGATTTCCAGTATTTTGTGTGTGTTGCTCAGAGTTCCAACATTTTGTGTGTGTTGCTAGGGTTTCCAGTATTCTGTGTGTGTTGCTCGGATTTCCAGTATTTTGTGTGTGTTGCTCAGATTTCCAGTATTTTGTGTGTGTTGCTCAGCTTTCCAGTAGTTTGTGTGTGTTGCTCAGATTTCCAGTATTTTGTGTGTGTTGCTCGGATTTCCAACATTTTGTGTGTGTTGCTCGGGTTTCCAGTATTTTGTGTGTGTTGCTCGGATTTCCAGTATTTTGTGTGTGTTGCTCAGATTTCCAGTATTTTGTGTGTGTTGCTCGGATTTCCAGTATTTTGTGTGTGTTGCTCAGCTTTCCAGTATTTTGTGTGTGTTGCTCAGATTTCCAGTATTTTGTGTGTGTTGCTCAGGTTTCCAGTATTTTGTGTGTGTTGCTCGGATTTCCAGTATTTTGTGTGTGTTGCTCAGCTTTCCAGTATTTTGTGTGTGTTGCTCGGATTTCCAGTATTTTGTGTGTGTTGCTCGGATTTCCAACATTTTGTGTGTGTTGCTCGGGTTTCCAGTATTTTGTGTGTGTTGCTCAGGTTTCCAGTATTTTGTGTGTGTTGCTCGGGTTTCCAGTATTTTGTGTGTGTTGCTCGGATTTCCAGTATTTTGTGTGTGTTGCTCGGATTTCCAGTATTTTGTGTGTGTTGCTCGGATTTCCAGTATTTTGTGTGTGTTGCTCAGGTTTCCAGTAGTTTGTGTGTGTTGCTCGGATTTCCAGTATTTTGTGTGTGTTGCTCAGCTTTCCAGTATTTTGTGTGTGTTGCTCGGATTTCCAGTATTTTGTGTGTGTTGCTCAGGTTTCCAACATTTTGTGTGTGTTGCTCGGGTTTCCAGTATTTTGTGTGTGTTGCTCAGGTTTCCAGTATTTTGTGTGTGTTGCTCAGGTTTCCAACATTTTGTGTGTGTTGCTCGGATTTCCAGTATTTTGTGTGTGTTGCTTGGATTGTAGTTTGTCTGTGTTGCTCGGGTTTCCAGTATTTTGTGTGTGTTGCTCAGGTTTCCAGTATTTTGTGTGTGTTGCTCAGGTTTCCAGTAGTTTGTCTGTGTTGCTCAGGTTTCCAACATTTTGTGTGTGTTGCTCAGGTTTCCAGTATTTTGTGTGTGTTGCTCGGGTTTCCAGTATTTTGTGTGTGTTGCTCGGATTTCCAGTATTTTGTGTGTGTTGCTCGGGTTTCCAACATTTTGTGTGTGTTGCTCAGGTTTCCAACATTTTGTGTGTGTTGCTCAGGTTTCCAGTATTTTGTGTGTGTTGCTCGGATTTCCAACATTTTGTGTGTGTTGCTCGGATTTCCAGTATTTTGTGTGTGTTGCTCGGATTTCCAGTATTTTGTGTGTGTTGCTCGGGTTTCCAACATTTTGTGTGTGTTGCTCGGGTTTCCAACATTTTGTGTGTGTTGCTCAGGTTTCCAGTATTTTGTGTGTGTTGCTCGGATTTCCAACATTTTGTGTGTGTTGCTCGGATTTCCAGTATTTTGTGTGTGTTGCTCGGATTTCCAGTATTTTGTGTGTGTTGCTCGGATTTCCAACATTTTGTGTGTGTTGCTCGGGTTTCCAGTATTTTGTGTGTGTTGCTCGGATTTCCAGTATTTTGTGTGTGTTGCTCGGGTTTCCAACATTTTGTGTGTGTTGCTCAGGTTTCCAGTATTTTGTGTGTGTTGCTCAGGTTTCCAGTATTTTGTGTGTGTTGCTCAGGTTTCCAACATTTTGTGTGTGTTGCTCGGGTTTCCAGTATTTTGTGTGTGTTGCTCGGGTTTCCAACATTTTGTGTGTGTTGCTCGGATTTCCAGTATTTTGTGTGTGTTGCTCAGGTTTCCAACATTTTGTGTGTGTTGCTCGGGTTTCCAGTATTTTGTGTGTGTTGCTCAGGTTTCCAGTATTTTGTGTGTGTTGCTCGGATTTCCAACATTTTGTGTGTGTTGCTCGAATCTCCAACATTTTGTGTGTGTTGCTCGGGTTTCCAAGGTTTTGTGTGTGTTGCTCAGGTTTCCAATATTTTGTGTGTGTTGCTCAGGTTTCCAGTATTTTGTGTGTGTTGCTCAGGTTTCCAGTATTTTGTGTGTGTTGCTCAGGTTTCCAACATTTTGTGTGTGTTGCTCGGATTTCCAGTATTTTGTGTGTGTTGCTCGGGTTTCCAACATTTTGTGTGTGTTGCTCGGGTTTCCAGTATTTTGTGTGTGTTGCTCGAATCTCCAACATTTTGTGTGTGTTGCTCGGGTTTCCAACGTTTTGTGTGTGTTGCTCAGGTTTCCAATATTTTGTGTGTGTTGCTCAGGTTTCCAGTATTTTGTGTGAGTTGCTCAGGTTTCCAGTATTTTGTGTGTGTTGCTCAGGTTTCCAACATTTTGTGTGTGTTGCTCGGATTTCCAGTATTTTGTGTGTCTTGCTCGGGATTCCAGTATTTTGTGTGTGTTGCTCAGGTTTCCAACATTTTGTGTGTGTTGCTCGGGTTTCCAGTATTTTGTGTGTGTTGCTCGGGTTTCCAGTATTTTGTGTCTGTTGCTCGGATTTCCAACATTTTGTGTGTGTTGCACAGGTTTCCAACATTTTGTGTCTGTTGCTCAGGTTTCCAACATTTTGTGTGTGTTGCTCGGATTTCCAGTATTTTGTGTGTGTTGCTCGGGTTTCCAACATTTTGTGTGTGTTGCTCGGGTTTCCAGTATTTTGTGTGTGTTGCTCAGATTTCCAGTATTTTGTGTGTGTTGCTCGGATTTCCAGTATTTTGTGTGTGTTGCTCGGGATTCCAACATTTTGTGTGTGTTGCTCGGGTTTCCAGTATTTTATGTGTGTTGCTCCGGTTTCCAGTATTTTGTGTGTGTTGCTCGGGTTTCCAATATTTTGTGTGTGTTGCTCAGGTTTCCAGTATTTTGTGTGTGTTGCTCGGATTTCCAACATTTTGTGTGTGTTGCTCGGATTTCCAACATTTTGTGTGTGTTGCTCGGATTTCCAGCATTTTGTGTGTGTTGCTTGGATTTCCAGTATTTTGTGTATGTTGCTCAGGTTTCCAGTATTTTGTGTGTGTTGCTCGGGTTTCCAGTATTTTGTGTGTGTTGCTCAGGTTTCCAGTATTTTGTGTGTGTTGCTCGAATTTCCAACATTTTGTGTGTGTTGCTTGGATTTCCAGTATTTTGTGTGTGTTGCTTGGATTTCCAGTATTTTGTGTGTGTTGCTCAGGTTTCCAGTATTTTGTGTGTGTTGCTCAGGTTTCCAACATTTTGTGTGTGTTGCTCGGATTTCCAGTATTTTGTGTGTCTTGCTCGGGATTCCAGTATTTTGTGTGTGTTGCTCAGGTTTCCAGTATTTTGTGTCTGTTGCTCGGATTTCCAGTATTTAGTGTGTGTTGCTCAGGTTTCCAGTATTTTGTGTGTGTTGCTCGGATTTCCAGTATTTTGTGTGTGTTGCTCGGGTTTCCAGTATTTTGTGTGTGTTGCTCGGATTTCCAGTATTTTGTGTGTGTTGCTCGGATTTCCAGTATTTTGTGTGTGTTGCTCGGATTTCCAGTATTTTGTGTGTGTTGCTCGGATTTCCAGTATTTTGTGTGTCTTGCTCGGGATTCCAGTATTTTGTGTGTGTTGCTCAGGTTTCCAACATTTTGTGTGTGTTGCTCGGGTTTCCAGTATTTTGTGTGTGTTGCTCAGGTTTCCAACATTTTGTGTGTGTTGCTCGGATTTCCAGTATTTTGTGTGTGTTGCTCGGGTTTCCAGTATTTTGTGTGTGTTGCTCAGGTTTCCAGTATTTTGTGTGTGTTGCTCAGGTTTCCAACATTTTGTGTGTGTTGCTCGGATTTCCAGTATTTTGTGTGTGTTGCTCGGGTTTCCAGTATTTTGTGTGTGTTGCTCAGGTTTCCAGTATTTTGTGTGTGTTGCTCAGGTTTCCAACATTTTGTGTCTGTTGCTCGGATTTCCAGTATTTAGTGTGTGTTGCACAGGTTTCCAACATTTTGTGTGTGTTGCTCGGGTTTCCAACATTTTGTGTGTGTTGCTCGGGTTTCCAACATTTTGTGTGTGTTGCTCAGGTTTCCAGTATTTTGTGTGTGTTGCTCAGGTTTCCAACATTTTGTGTGTGTTGCTCGGGTTTCCAGTATTTTGTGTGTGTTGCTCGGATTTCCAGTATTTTGTGTGTGTTGCTCGGGTTTCCAGTATTTTGTGTGTGTTGCTCGGGTTTCCAGTATTTTGTGTGTGTTGCTCCGGTTTCCAGTATTTTGTGTGTGTTGCTCGGGTTTCCAGTATTTTGTGTGTGTTGCTCGGGTTTCCAGTATTTTGTGTGTGTTGCTCGGGTTTCCAACATTTTGTGTGTGTTGCTCGGGTTTCCAGTATTTTGTGTGTGTTGCTCGGGTTTCCAGTATTTTGTGTGTGTTGCTCGGGTTTCCAGTATTTTGTGTGTGTTGCTCGGGTTTCCAGTATTTTGTGTGTGTTGCTCCGGTTTCCAGTATTTTGTGTGTGTTGCTCCGGTTTCCAGTATTTTGTGTGTGTTGCTCGGGTTTCCAGTATTTTGTGTGTGTTGCTCGGATTTCCAACATTTTGTGTGTGTTGCTCGGATTTCCAACATTTTGTGTGTGTTGCTCGGGTTTCCAGTATTTTGTGTGTGTTGCTCAGGTTTCCAGTATTTTGTGTGTGTTGCTCGGATTTCCAGTATTTTGTGTGTGTTGCTCAGCTTTCCAGTAGTTTGTGTGTGTTGCTTGGGTTTCCAGTATTTTGTGTGTGTTGCTCAGGTTTCCAACATTTTGTGTGTGTTGCTCGGGTTTCCAGTATTTTGTGTGTGTTGCTCAGGTTTCCAACATTTTGTGTGTGTTGCTCGGGTTTCCAGTATTTTGTGTGTGTTGCTCAGGTTTCCAGTATTTTGTGTGTGTTGCTCGGGTTTCCAGTATTTTGTGTGTGTTGCTCAGGTTTCCAACATTTTGTGTGTGTTGCTCGGGTTTCCAGTATTTTGTGTGTGTTGCTTGGATTTCCAACATTTTGTGTGTGTTGCTCGGGTTTCCAGTATTTTGTGTGTGTTGCTCAGGTTTCCAGTATTTTGTGTGTGTTGCTCGGGTTTCCAGTATTTTGTGTGTGTTGCTCGGGTTTCCAGTATTTTGTGTGTGTTGCTCAGGTTTCCAGTATTTTGTGTGTGTTGCTCAGGTTTCCAACATTTTGTGTGTGTTGCTCGGGTTTCCAGTATTTTGTGTGTGTTGCTCGGATTTCCAGTATTTTGTGTGTGTTGCTCGGGTTTCCAACATTTTGTGTGTGTTGCTCAGGTTTCCAGTATTTTGTGTGTGTTGCTCGGATTTCCAACATTTTGTGTGTGTTGCTCGAATCTCCAACATTTTGTGTGTGTTGCTCAGGTTTCCAGTATTTTGTGTGTGTTGCTCGAATCTGCAACATTTTGTGTGTGTTGCTCGAATTTCCAGTATTTTGTGTGTGTTGCTTGGATTTCCAGTATTTTGTGTGTGTTGCTCGGGTTTCCAGTATTTTGTGTGTGTTGCTCGGATTTCCAGTATTTTGTGTGTGTTGCTCGGGTTTCCAACATTTTGTGTGTGTTGCTCAGGTTTCCAGTATTTTGTGTGTGTTGCTCGGATTTCCAACATTTTGTGTGTGTTGCTCGAATCTCCAACATTTTGTGTGTGTTGCTCAGGTTTCCAGTATTTTGTGTGTGTTGCTCGAATCTGCAACATTTTGTGTGTGTTGCTCGAATTTCCAACATTCTGTGTGTGTTGCTCGGGTTTCCAACGTTTTGTGTGTGTTGCTCAGGTTTCCAATATTTTGTGTGTGTTGCTCAGGTTTCCAGTATTTTGTGTGTGTTGCTCAGGTTTCCAGTATTTTGTGTGTGTTGCTCAGGTTTCCAGTATTTTGTGTGTGTTGCTCAGGTTTCCAACATTTTGTGTGTGTTGCTCGGATTTCCAGTATTTTGTGTGTCTTGCTCGGGATTCCAGTATTTTGTGTGTGTTGCTCAGGTTTCCAACATTTTGTGTCTGTTGCTCAGGTTTCCAGTATTTTGTGTGTGTTGCTCGAATTTCCAACATTTTGTGTGTGTTGCTTGGATTTCCAGTATTTTGTGTGTGTTGCTTGGATTTCCAGTATTTTGTGTGTGTTGCTCAGGTTTCCAGTATTTTGTGTGTGTTGCTCAGGTTTCCAACATTTTGTGTGTGTTGCTCGGATTTCCAGTATTTTGTGTGTCTTGCTCGGGATTCCAGTATTTTGTGTGTGTTGCTCAGGTTTCCAACATTTTGTGTCTGTTGCTCGGATTTCCAGTATTTAGTGTGTGTTGCTCAGGTTTCCAGTATTTTGTGTGTGTTGCTCGGATTTCCAGTATTTTGTGTGTGTTGCTCGGATTTCCAGTATTTTGTGTGTGTTGCTCAGCTTTCCAGTATTTTGTGTGTGTTGCTCGGATTTCCAGTATTTTGTGTGTGTTGCTCAGGTTTCCAGTATTTTGTGTGTGTTGCTCAGGTTTCCAACATTTTGTGTGTGTTGCTCGGGTTTCCAGTATTTTGTGTGTGTTGCTCAGGTTTCCAGTATTTTGTGTGTGTTGCTCGGATTTCCAGTATTTTGTGTGTGTTGCTCAGCTTTCCAGTAGTTTGTGTGTGTTGCTCAGGTTTCCAACATTTTGTGTGTGTTGCTCGGGTTTCCAGTATTTTGTGTGTGTTGCTCAGGTTTCCAGTATTTTGTGTGTGTTGCTCGGGTTTCCAGTATTTTGTGTGTGTTGCTCGGGTTTCCAGTACTTTGTGTGTGTTGCTCGGATTTCCAGTATTTTGTGTGTGTTGCTCGGATTTCCAGTATTTTGTGTGTGTTGCTCGGATTTCCAGTATTTTGTGTGTGTTGCTCGGATTTCCAGTATTTTGTGTGTGTTGCTCGGATTTCCAGTATTTTGTGTGTGTTGCTCGGATTTCCAGTATTTTGTGTGTGTTGCTCGGATTTCCAACATTTTGTGTGTGTTGCTCAGGTTTCCAGTATTTTGTGTGTGTTGCTCGGATTTCCAACATTTTGTGTGTGTTGCTCGAATCTCCAACATTTTGTGTGTGTTGCTCAGGTTTCCAGTATTTTGTGTGTGTTGCTCGAATCTCCAACATTTTGTGTGTGTTGCTCGAATTTCCAACATTCTGTGTGTGTTGCTCGGGTTTCCAACGTTTTGTGTGTGTTTCTCAGGTTTCCAATATTTTGTGTGTGTTGCTCAGGTTTCCAGTATTTTGTGTGTGTTGCTCGAATCTCCAACATTTTGTGTGTGTTGCTCGAATTTCCAACATTCTGTGTGTGTTGCTCGGGATTCCAGTATTTTGTGTGTGTTGCTCGGGTTTCCAGTATTTTGTGTGTGTTGCTCCGGTTTCCAGTATTTTGTGTGTGTTGCTCAGGTTTCCAGTATTTTGTGTGTGTTGCTCAGGTTTCCAACATTTTGTGTGTGTTGCTCGGATTTCCAGTATTTTGTGTGTCTTGCTCGGGATTCCAGTATTTTGTGTGTGTTGCTCAGGTTTCCAACATTTTGTGTCTGTTGCTCGGATTTCCAGTATTTAGTGTGTGTTGCTCAGGTTTCCAGTATTTTGTGTGTGTTGCTCGGGTTTCCAGTATTTTGTGTGTCTTGCTCAGGTTTCCAACATTTTGTGTGTGTTGCTCGGGTTTCCAGTATTTTGTGTGTGTTGCTCAGGTTTCCAACATTTTGTGTGTGTTGCTCGGATTTCCAGTATTTAGTGTGTGTTGCTCAGGTTTCCAGTATTTTGTGTGTGTTGCTCGGGTTTCCAGTATTTTGTGTGTGTTGCTCAGGTTTCCAACATTTTGTGTGTGTTGCTCGGATTTCCAGTATTTTGTGTGTCTTGCTCGGGATTCCAGTATTTTGTGTGTGTTGCTCAGGTTTCCAACATTTTGTGTCTGTTGCTCGGATTTCCAGTATTTAGTGTGTGTTGCTCAGGTTTCCAGTATTTTGTGTGTGTTGCTCGGATTTCCAGTATTTTGTGTGTGTTGCTCGGATTTCCAGTATTTTGTGTGTGTTGCTCAGCTTTCCAGTATTTTGTGTGTGTTGCTCGGATTTCCAGTATTTTGTGTGTGTTGCTCAGGTTTCCAGTATTTTGTGTGTGTTGCTCAGGTTTCCAACATTTTGTGTGTGTTGCTCGGGTTTCCAGTATTTTGTGTGTGTTGCTCAGGTTTCCAGTATTTTGTGTGTGTTGCTCGGATTTCCAGTATTTTGTGTGTGTTGCTCAGCTTTCCAGTAGTTTGTGTGTGTTGCTCAGGTTTCCAACATTTTGTGTGTGTTGCTCGGGTTTCCAGTATTTTGTGTGTGTTGCTCAGGTTTCCAGTATTTTGTGTGTGTTGCTCGGGTTTCCAGTATTTTGTGTGTGTTGCTCGGGTTTCCAGTATTTTGTGTGTGTTGCTCGGATTTCCAGTATTTTGTGTGTGTTGCTCGGATTTCCAGTATTTTGTGTGTGTTGCTCGGATTTCCAGTATTTTGTGTGTGTTGCTCGGATTTCCAGTATTTTGTGTGTGTTGCTCGGATTTCCAACATTTTGTGTGTGTTGCTCAGGTTTCCAGTATTTTGTGTGTGTTGCTCGGATTTCCAACATTTTGTGTGTGTTGCTCGAATCTCCAACATTTTGTGTGTGTTGCTCAGGTTTCCAGTATTTTGTGTGTGTTGCTCGAATCTCCAACATTTTGTGTGTGTTGCTCGAATTTCCAACATTCTGTGTGTGTTGCTCGGGTTTCCAACGTTTTGTGTGTGTTGCTCAGGTTTCCAATATTTTGTGTGTTTTGCTCAGGTTTCCAGTATTTTGTGTGTGTTGCTCGAATCTCCAACATTTTGTGTGTGTTGCTCGAATTTCCAACATTCTGTGTGTGTTGCTCGGGATTCCAGTATTTTGTGTGTGTTGCTCGGGTTTCCAGTATTTTGTGTGTGTTGCTCCGGTTTCCAGTATTTTGTGTGTGTTGCTCAGGTTTCCAGTATTTTGTGTGTGTTGCTCAGGTTTCCAACATTTTGTGTGTGTTGCTCGGATTTCCAGTATTTTGTGTGTCTTGCTCGGGATTCCAGTATTTTGTGTGTGTTGCTCAGGTTTCCAACATTTTGTGTCTGTTGCTCGGATTTCCAGTATTTAGTGTGTGTTGCTCAGGTTTCCAGTATTTTGTGTGTGTTGCTCGGGTTTCCAGTATTTTGTGTGTCTTGCTCAGGTTTCCAACATTTTGTGTGTGTTGCTCGGGTTTCCAGTATTTTGTGTGTGTTGCTCAGGTTTCCAACATTTTGTGTGTGTTGCTCGGATTTCCAGTATTTAGTGTGTGTTGCTCAGGTTTCCAGTATTTTGTGTGTGTTGCTCGGGTTTCCAGTATTTTGTGTGTGTTGCTCAGCTTTCCAACATTTTGTGTGTGTTGCTCGGGTTTCCAGTATTTTGTGTGTGTTGCTCAGGTTTCCAACATTTTGTGTGTGTTGCTCGGATTTCCAGTATTTTGTGTGTGTTGCTCGGGTTTCCAACATTTTGTGTGTGTTGCTCGGGTTTCCAGTATTTTGTGTGTGTTGCTCAGGTTTCCAGTATTTTGTGTGTGTTGCACAGGTTTCCAACATTTTGTGTGTGTTGCTCGGGTTTCCAACATTTTGTGTGTGTTGCTCAGGTTTCCAGTATTTTGTGTGTGTTGCTCAGGTTTCCAACATTTTGTGTGTGTTGCTCGGATTTCCAGTATTTTGTGTGTGTTGCTCGGGTTTCCAGTATTTTGTGTGTGTTGCTCGGATTTCCAGTATTTTGTGTGTGTTGCTCGGGTTTCCAACATTTTGTGTGTGTTGCTCGGGTTTCCAGTATTTTGTGTGTGTTGCTCGGGATTCCAGTATTTTGTGTGTGTTGCTCAGGTTTCCAACATTTTGTGTGTGTTGCTCAGGTTTCCAGTATTTTGTGTGTGTTGCTCGGATTTCCAACATTTTGTGTGTGTTGCTCGGATTTCCAACATTTTGTGTGTGTTGCTCGGATTTCCAGCATTTTGTGTGTGTTGCTTGGATTTCCAGTATTTTGTGTATGTTGCTCAGGTTTCCAGTATTTTGTGTGTGTTGCTCGGGTTTCCAGTATTTTGTGTGTGTTGCTCAGGTTTCCAGTATTTTGTGTGTGTTGCTCGAATTTCCAACATTTTGTGTGTGTTGCTTGGATTTCCAGTATTTTGTGTGTGTTGCTTGGATTTCCAGTATTTTGTGTGTGTTGCTCAGGTTTCCAGTATTTTGTGTGTGTTGCTCAGGTTTCCAACATTTTGTGTGTGTTGCTCAGGTTTCCAGTATTTTGTGTGTGTTGCTCAGGTTTCCAACATTTTGTGTGTGTTGCTCAGGTTTCCAGTATTTTGTGTGTGTTGCTCGGGTTTCCAACATTTTCTGTGTGTTGCTTGGATTTCCTGTATTTTGTGTGTGTTGCTCGGGTTTCCAGTATTTTGTGTGTGTTGCTCAGGTTTCCAGTATTTTGTGTGTGTTGCTCAGGTTTCCAGTATTTTGTGTGTGTTGTTTGGATTTCCAGTATTTTGTGTGTGTTGCTCGGGTTTCCAGTATTTTGTGTGTGTTGCTCGGGTTTCCAACGTTTTGTGTGTGTTGCTCGGATTTCCAACATTTTGTGTGTGTTGCTTGGATTTCCAACATTTTGTGTGTGTTGCTCGGATTTCCAGTATTTTGTGTGTGTTGCTCAGGTTTCCAGTATTTTGTGTGTGTTGCTCGGATTTCCATTATTTTCTGTGTGTTGCTCGAATTTCCCGCATGTTAAGATTCTCTTGGATTCTGAAGGCTCTCCTTGGCAGAAGGTGAAGGCGTTGCTTCCCTTAGGCCAGGGGTTTGATGAGGCACTCTCTGTTCAGTAGCCAACTGTTTGCAGCTGCACTGCAGATGTGGGCTGAGCAACAGCTTGGCCAACATCTGGAACTAACCATTGTCTACCTGCTGATCCACAGTTTCCTTGTCTCTCTGTTTCCCATTTCTACAAACTCCACAAACCTTATTTCTCTGTTTCCCATTTCTAGCCACATTTTGCAAAGCTGTTGAGAAAGAAATGGCTCCAAAATGCGGAAAGCTTTGAAAGTATTGTTACTGCCATCCGAGAGCACTTCAAGCATTTCCAGAAGATGAGAACACCGCCATACCAGGTATGGTCACCGCGACGGAACAAGGGTCTAGTGTGTCAGATCGGTGCGGCACTTGTCCTGATCACCTTTGCTGGTGCACCCATTTGTGTCCAGGCTCACAGCGTACACCTCACCACGTACCCTGTGCACACGTTATGTACATTCACTATGTGTGTGCTCACCACTTACACACTCAAGGTGTGCAGAGCTCCACGATACACTGCATGCTGTCTCACTGTCTGCATCCTGTACAAATTGCTGGAGGGACTCAGTGGGTCAGACAGCATCTATGGTGGGGAATAAACAGCCAGCGTTTCAAGCCGATACCCTTCATCGTTTCCATAAGATAAAGGAGCAGAACTAGGCCATTCGGCCCATCGAGTCTGCCCCACTGTTCAATCATGGCTGATCCTTTTTCCCTTCCTCAACCCCATTCTCCAGCCTTCTCCCCATAACCTTGATGCCATTTCCAATCAAGAACCGACCAATCTCTGCCTTGAATACACCCAACGACCCGGCCTCCACAGCTGCCCGTCGTAATAAATCCCACAAGTTCACCACCCTCTGTCTGAAGGAATTTCTCCGCATCTCTGTTTTAAATGGACGCCCCTCTATCCTGAGGGGTGGAATCGTCAACTGTTTATTCCCCTCCGCCATGCCGAGTCCCTCCAGCATTTTATGTGTGAATTGATTCAGATTTTCAGCATCTGCCAAAGCTCCTGTTTCTGTTTTCATTTCTCTGCGTGCATCGTCACTACCCATACTGTTACGAGGGGTGGTCTCGCTTGCATGGTTTTACTCTGTACCGTCTTAGTGTACGGCCCTGGTTTTCAGTCTCCCTCTGTACAGAGTAAACAGGTAGAGCCAAGTGCCAGCAGTCCACCCACTCTTGCTGAGAACTAGAGAGCCCCCGGTGCAGTTACTGCTGTCTGTCCTCGTGTTTCTGCAGACCCTGGTCAATCACGTTCACCTGCGGGTGGTCACTGAGTACCTGAGGGCGCTGGTGCAGAGGCGGGTGACCTGCACCTCGAGCGAGATGCGTGCCAAGCTAGCGCTGCGGATCAGCGAGGAGTCCGAGCAGCTGCAGCAGCTCTTCCTCAATCTGGTGAGTGCTCAGCCGCTGCCTCTGCTCCCGAGGGGCCAAGTGGCAGGGTTCAGAGGTCAGCTGGGACCGGGGTCACGTAACGAGGTCAAGGATGGTGACATGCGGCTGATGTCAGGTGACGAGAGGCTGGGATCAAATGATGCGAGTCTGGGGCCTTAGAGAAGTACAGCACAGAAACAGACCCTCTGGCCCATCTAGTCCATACTGAAACCAGATAAACTGCCCACTCCCATCGACCTGCACCTCGAGCGAGATGCGTGCCAGGCTCCATATACCTCCATATACCTACTATCAATGCACCTATCCACACTTCTCCTAAACATTGAAATTGAGCTCGTATGCACCTCATTCCACTCTCTCATGACCCTCCGAGTGAAGCAATTTCTCCTCATGTTCCTCTTGAACTTTTCACCTTTCACCCTTAAGCCGTGACCTCTGGTTGTAGCCCCACCCAACCTAAGTCTGCGTGCATCTACCCTGTCTATACTCCTCGTCATTTTGTATACCTCTCTCAGTTTTCTCTGTTCTAAGGAATACAGGGCTAACCTATTCAATCTTTTCTTATAACTCAGGTCCCCCAGATCTGGCAAGATACTTGTCACTTTTCTCTGCACTTTTTCAACCTGCTCACAATACAACAAGTTAGGCCTCACCGATGTCTATACAACTTCGACATAACATCCCATCTCCTGCACCCAATATGAAGGCCAATGTGCCAAAAGCTTTCTTTACAACCCAATCTACCTGTGACACGACTTTCAATGAATTGTGGACCTGTATTCCCAGATCCCTCTGTTCTACCGCGCTCCTCGGTGCCCGACCGTTTACCAGGTAGGGTCTACCCGGCTGGTCCTACCAAAGTGTAAAACCTGGCACTTGTCTGCAGTACAGAGGAGTTGCCATTTTTCATCCCATTTTTCCAGCTGCTCCGGATCCCTCTGCAAGCCAGGACTGCCTTCCTCGTTGTCCACTGCATCCCAATCTTGGTGTCATCCACAAATTTACTGATCTAGTTCACGACAGATCATTGAAATAGATGACAAACAACAAAGGGCCCGGCACCGATCCCTGTGGCACTCTCCAGTCGGAGAGGCAATCATCTGCTATCACCCTCAAAGCCAATGTCTCATCCAATTTACCACTTCATCCTGAACGCTGAGAGACTGAAACTTCCTGACCAGCCTCCCACGCGGGACCTTGTCAAAGGCCTCGCTAAAGTCCATGTGGGCAACATCCATTGCCTTCCCTTCATCCACGTTCCTGGTAACCTCCTCAAAAAACTCCATAACATTGTTTTAGACATGACCTACCATGCACAAAGCCATGCTGACTCTCAGTAATCAGATCATACCTGTCCAAATAATTACATATCCAGTCCCTTCGAACACCTTCAGATAACTCTCTCACAGCTGATGTCAGACTCTCTGCTCTATAATTTCCAGCTTTATTCTTAGAGCCTTTTTGAAACAGTGGAACAACACTGGCATCTCTCGGTGCTCAGGATGATTCAGAGATCCCTGCTAGGACCCCGGCAATTTCTACGCTTGCCTCCCACGGGGTCTGAGGGGACATCTTGTCAGGTCCTGAGGATTTATCCACTCTGATTTGCTTCAGGACAGCAAACACCTCCTCCTCTGTAATCTGTAGTTGATGCTGCTTTCCCTCACTTCTGTGGACTCTGTGTCCATCTCCCGAGTAAATACAGATGCTATGAATGGCTTTAAGATCTCCTCCATCTGTTTTGTCTCCACACGTAGATTACCGTTCTGGACTTCCGGTGGACCAATTTTGTCCCTTGCAATCCTTTTGCTTTTAACATATCTGTAGAAATGCTTTGGATTCTCCTTCACCCTCTCTGCTAAGGCAACCTCATGCTTTCTTTTAGCCCTCCCGATTTCTTTATTAAGTATCCTCTTGTGTTTCTCATACTCCACAAGCACCTCATTTGTTCAAACCTGCCTATACCTGTTGTGTACCTCCGTTTTCCTCTCAACCAGGACCTCAGTATCTCTCGAAAACCAAGGTCACCTGCATTTGTGATGTGAGACTGGGGTCAGCTGACCAGACACTGGGGTCACGTCAGGTGATGTGAGACTGGGGTCAGCTGACAAGACACTGGGGTCAAGTCAGGTGATGTGAGGCTGGGGTCAGCTGACCAGACACTGGGGTCAAGTCAGGTGATGTGAGGCTGGGGTCAGCTGACCAGACACTGGGGTCAAGTCAGGTGATGTGAGGCTGGGGTCAGCTGACCAGACACTGGGGTCAAGTCAGGTGATGTGAGACTGGGGCTCGGTGACATGAGACAGCATCAAGTGAGGAGAGACTGGGGTTAGATTGGTGGGGCTGGGGTCCGGTGAGAGGTCGAGGGTTTTGGAGTGGGTAGTTTGATGGTAGGAGACAGTGAAGTGACAGAGAAGGGATTGGGAGCAGTGGGTCTCTAATCTGAGAAAGGATGTGCTGGCATTGGAGAGGGTCCAGAGGAGGTTCACGAGAATGATCCCAGAATGAAAGGGTTAACATAGGAGGAGCATTTGATCACTGTAATCACTGGAGTTAAGAAGAATGAGGGGGGATTTCATTGAAACCTATCAGATATTGAAAGGAATGGACAGAGTGGGTGTGGAGAGGATGTTTAATGTAGTGGGGGGGGGGGGATCTCAGACCAGTGGACACTGCCTCAGAATAGAAGGACTACCCCAAGGAATTTCTCTTTTTAGGTTGGTAGGTACTCAGGGTGTCAAAGGTCACAGGAGAAGGCAGGAGAATGGGGTTGAGACAGGTAATAAATCAGCCATGATGGAATGGTGGAGCAGACTCGATGGGCTGAATGGCCTAATTCTGCTCCTATGTGCTATATCTTACAGTTTTGTGGCCTTAGAGTGATGAATGAGGAAGATGTTTCAGGTGCGTCTGGGCAGGGGCAGGGAGAGGGGTGGGATTGGGGTGAGGATGTATTTTCTGGGGGACACATTGAGCACATTCCCAGTGAACCTGGGGAAGGTTTCAGAGCTTGTCCTCTGCTGCAGCTTATGAGAGATTTCTCCCTGCTCCAGCATGACTTGACAAACCCGAACCATAGGTTATAACAGGTAAGGAGATACAGAAGAATAACTTGAGCTTCTATTTCATAATTAGAACTGTAGCCTAATAGTCCTGATAGGGGCTTTTCAACACAGCAGTGGCTGATGGGATTGCTTCACCTCCATTGCCATTTCTCACAATCTCTCAAGAAGAGTAACACTGAGAAGGATGAGGAGAGAGGAAATGAGGTTAAGTCAGCAGAAGAGAACATGAAAGAGACAGTAAGATATGAAAGTGGCTTATGGGTTGTGCCTTCGCAGTTGATCCGAAGGACCTGGTTTGTCATTTTTCACTAAGTTATGTTTTTCACACAATGGAGCAGCAGGTAGAGCTTCTGCCTCACGCATGTCCAATCCTGACCTACAGTGCTGTCGGTGTGGAGTTTGCACATTCTCCCTGTTACCTTTTGAGTTTCCTTCAGAAAGTCCATTTCCCTCACACATCCCAAAGAGGTGTGGGTCATGTAGAGTATGGAATCTGAGAGGAGCTGATGAGAGTGTGGGAAGGATACTTAGGGATTGATGTGAGTGGGTGCTTAATGCCCATCACAGATTCAATGGGCTGAAGGACCTGTTAAAGGAGGGAAATATTAGCTTTATTTGTCACATGCACCTTGAAATATCAAAACATACAGTGAAACGTGTCATTTGCGTCAATGACCAGCACGGTCCAAATATATGCTGTTGGCAGCCCGCGAGTGTCACCCTGCTTTCAGAGATGCCCGCAGTTTACCTGCCCCAACCCGTACACATGGGAGGGGATCAAAGCACCCGGAAAAACCCACGCGGTCAGAGGGAGACACAGTCGCTGTGGCGGGGTTTGAATCCTGATCACAGCGTTGACTTGTAAAGTGTTACCGCTAACCGCTGCACTACTATGCTGCCTTTCACACAACTGTTCTGTACTACGTAACTGCGAGTACAAAACCTTGCACGTAACGCATTCCTGGGCTCAGCACTAACGGACAATGACCTCACTTCCTCTCCACAGAATTCCGCCTCGTCCTGGCTGGACGCTGCTATCAGTCACCAGGCCGAGATCGTCAAACTGAAGGAAATCTCCTCCATCCAGATGGAAGTCGGGGTCCTGGTGAGCAGTTATCCTGACGTACGGTGAGTTAGACTGCTCCTCTCTGCCAGCTCTACACTGCCACCGTCTCACTCTGCACTTCACCCACGTTCTTCTGCCTTCTCCCTGTAAACTTTGACACCTTGCCTAATCGAGAATCTGTCAATCTCCGCTTTAAATGCACCCAATGACTTGGCCTCCACGGCCAATGAATTCCGCATGAACCACCCCCGGCTAAAGAAATCCTCCTCATCTCTGTTCTAAAGGAACATCATTGTATTCAGAGGCTGTGCCCTCTGGTCCTAGACTCTCGAGCTGTCGGAAACATCCTCTCCATGTCCCCTCTATCCAGGCCTTTCAGTATTTTTTACGGTTTCAAAGATATCTGCTTTCATTCTTCTAATCTCCAGTACGAAAATATGGACTATTGACCTCAAAATCCACCATGTTGTGATTTTGCACGTTATTACCCTCCTGCACTGCCCTTCCTCTGTACTTACTGTACTTTATTCAGTGTTCTGTTATTGTTATAGTTTTACCTTGTACTACCACAGTTCACCACATAATGGTTTCATCTGCATGAACAGAATACAAGACGGGCTTTTCACTGTATCTTATTACATGTGACAATGGTAAACCAATTCCAATCCCAATTCTCTGAAGAACACTTGTGAATCAAATGGGCTTTTTATAAAGGACTAATATTTTGACCATTAGTTACACAGTAGAATTTGAAACACAAGAAATTCTGCAGATGTTGGGAATCCAGTCAACACACATAAAAACTCTGGAGGAACTCAGCAGGACAGGCATTGAATAAACAGTCAATGTTTCGGGCAAAGGCCCTTCTTCGGGACTCGGCCCAAAGTATCAACTGTTAATTCATTCCCATGGATGCTGCCTAATCTCCAGAGTTCCTCCAGCACTTTGTGTGTGTTGCTTTGGATTTCCAGCATCTGCAGAATCTCGTGTTTCCCTCGAAGAGAAGGAAGAAGATATTATAGGATTAGAGCATAATATTTTCACCCTCCCCATGCCTGCCCAGCTCTCAGACCTCCTTAAAAGAACCCAAACCCTCCCACTTTCTTGTGTAATGTGCAAACAATGGGAAATGCTTCAAGATAACAAGAACTTCCTGAACTTTTAGTTAAGTCCCAAGTGTATTCAGAGACTGACGCCAAGGAATGTTGAACACATGTGAAAATATTCTTTGCTGCTCCTTCAGAGATGTTTTTGGCACTGAAACAGAATTTTATGAGGGAGGCAGAGAGAAAGGTTCTGCCTCGTGCTATCAATTGCCTTTTTAATTCTGTTATTTTTCCGGATCTTTCTTCCTGACTGCTCAGCATCCTGACAGTCAGGACTCAACACTGATGAATTTTGACAAGTGTCTATTTCCTGCTTGAC
The DNA here is from genome assembly GCF_030144855.1 of Hypanus sabinus. NCBI lineage: Eukaryota > Metazoa > Chordata > Chondrichthyes > Myliobatiformes > Dasyatidae > Hypanus > Hypanus sabinus. The sequence goes on along the minus strand of NW_026779047.1, from coordinate 135,336 downwards.
TAAGTCCTACTTATAGTAAGTGAGGAAGTAAAACCCTGGCATGGTTCGAGGACAGGAAATAGGATCAGGTATACTTCCTGGTCTATTGGCCATTTTGGGTGTCATCAAGCCATAAAAATTAATCTACTGCAAAGCAAAACAGACCATGTAACCTTCCTTCTTACTTCCTAACAACAACTGATTAAACTCTCGGCAGCCAAAGGAGATATTCTGAACAATATTTCACTGAGAATGAAACTCTAGCGTGACTGTTCCCTTCTCAAGCAACTGCCTCGCTGACCTCTTATGAATCTCGGCCAAACACACAGGCGCAGCGGCAGAAACTACTACTAGCGCCACTCAGGGACTGATTCCTAGCAAGTGGTCTGACTGTGGCCAATGATTCAAAGTCACAAGTTCAAATCTCATCAGGGCAGCTGGGAAATTTAAATTTGACTATTTAAAGAAAGTGATGTTGAAAATATGAAAGAAAAATATCACTGTAACAACCAAAAAGGGTATTAAATAAAACTCATTTCTGCACCACAGAGAGATTATTAATCATTTGAAGCCCAATTGAACAGAGCTAAGATGGTAATACACTTTTAACACATTAACACATAATGGGAGGTACATAACGCTTTACAACAGCCAGCTGTAAGATCAGGGTTCAGTACCCACCGCTGTCTGTATCACTGATTGAGGATCAATACCCACCGCTGTCTGTATCACTGATTGGGGATCAATACCCACTGCTGTCTGTATCACTGATCGGGGATCAATACACACTGCTGTCTGTATCAGTGATTGGGGATCAATACCCACTGCTGTCTGTCACTGATCGGGGATCAATACCCACTGCTGTCTGTATCACTGATCGGGGATCAATACCCACTGCTGTCTGTATCACTGATCAGGGATCAATACCCACTACTGTCTGTCACTGATCGGGGATCAATACCCACTACTGTCTGTCACTGATTGGGGATCAATACCCACTACTGTTTGTCACTGATCGGGGATCAATACACACTGCTGTCTGTATCACGGATCGGGGATCAATACCCATCGCTGTCTGTCGCTGATCGGGGATCAATACCCACTGCTGTCTGTATCACTGATCGGGGATCAATACCCACCGCTGTCTGTATCACTGATCAAGAATCAATACCCACTGCTGTCTGTATCACTGATCGGGGATCAATACCCACTGCTGTCATATCACTGATCGGGGATCAATACCCATCGCTGTCTGTCACTGATCGGGGATCAATACCCACTGCTGTCTGTATCACTGATCGGGGATCAATACCCACCGCTGTCTGTATCACTGATCAAGCATCAATACCCACCGCTGTCTGTATCACTGATCGGGGATCAATACCCACTGCTGTCTGTATCACTGATCGGGGATCAATACCCACCTGTCTGTATCACTGATCGGGGATCAATACCCACTGCTGTCTGTATCATTGATCGGGGATCAATACCCACTACAGTCTGTCACTGATCGGGGATCAATACCCACCTGTCTGTATCACTGATCAGGGATCAATACCCACCTGTCTGTATCACTGATCGGGGATCAATACCCACTGCTGTCTTATCACTGATCGGGGATCAACACCCACTGCTGTCTGTCACTGATTGGGGATCAACACCCACTGCTGTCTGTCACTGATTGGGGATCAATACCCACTGCTGTCTGTATCACTGATCGGGGATCAACACCCACTGCTGTCTGTATCACTGATCGGGGATCAATACCCACTGCTGTCTGTATCACTGATCGGGGATCAATACCCACTGCTGTCTGTATCACTGATCGGGGATCAATACCCACTGCTGTCTGTCACTGATCGGGGATCAATACCCACTGCTGACTTTATCACTGATCGGGGATCAATACCCACTGCTGTCTGTATCACTGATCGGGGATCAATACCCACTGCTGTCTGTATCACTGTTTGGGGATCAATACCCACTGCTGTCTGTCACTGATCGGGGATCAATACCCACTGCTGTCTGTCACTGATCGGGGATCAATACCCACTACTGTCTGTATCACTGATCGGGGATCAATACCCACCTGTCTGTATCACTGATCGGGGATCAATACCCACTGCTGTCTGTATCACTGATCGGGGATCAATACCCACTACTGTCTGTCACTGATCGGGGATCAATACCCACCTCTGTATCACTGATCGGGAATCAATACCCACCTGTCTGTATCACTGATCGGGGATCAATACCCACCTGTCTGTATCACTGATCGGGGATCAATACCCACTGCTGTCTTATCACTGTTTGGGGATCAATACCCACTGCTGTCTGTATCACTGATCGGGGATCAATACCCACTGCTGTCTGTATCACTGACCGGGGATCAATACCCACTGCTGTCTGTATCACTGTTTGGGGATCAATACCCACTGCTGTCTGTATCACTGATCGGGGATCAATACCCACTGCTGTCTGTATCACCGTTTGGGGATCAATACCCACTGCTGTCTGTATCACTGATCGGGGATCAATACCCACTGCTGTCTGTATCACTGATCGGGGATCAATACCCACTGCTGTCTGTATCACTGATCGGGGATCAATACCCACTGCTGTCTGTATCACTGATCGGGGATCAACACCCACTGCTGTCTGTATCACTGATCAGGGATCAATACCCACTGCTGTCTGTATCAGTGATCGGGGATCAATACCCACTGCTGTCTGTCACTGATCGTGGATCAATACCCACTACTGTCTGTATCACTGATCGGGGATCAACACCCACTGCTGTCTGTCACTGATCGTGGATCAATACCCACTGCTGTCTGTATCACTGATCGGGGATCAATACCCACTGTTGTCTGTATCACTGATCGGGGATCAATACCCACTGCTGTCTGTATCACTGATCGGGGATCAATACCCACTGCTGTCTGTATCACTGATCGGGGATCAATACCCACTACTGTCTGTATCACTGATCGGGGATCAACACCCACTGCTGTCTGTCACTGATCGTGGATCAATACCCACTGCTGTCTGTATCACTGATCGGGGATCAATACCCACTGCTGTCTGTCACTGATCGGGGATCAATACCCACTGCTGACTTTATCACTGATCGGGGATCAATACCCACTGCTGTCTGTATCACTGATCGGGGATCAATACCCACCGCTATCTGTATCACTGATCGGGGATCAATACCCACCGCTGTCTGTATCACTGATCGGGGATCAATACCCACTGCTGTCTTATCACTGTTTGGGGATCAATACCCACTGCTGTCTGTATCAGTGATCGGGGATCAATACCCACTGCTGTCTGTATCACTGATCGGGGATCAATACCCACTGCTGTCTGTATCACTGATCGGGGATCAACACCCACTGCTGTCTGACACTGATCGGGGATCAATACCCACTGCTGTCTGTATCACTGATCGGGGATCAACACCCACTGCTGTCTGTATCACTGATCGGGGATCAATACCCACTGCTGTCTGTATCACTGATCGGGGATCAATACCCACCGCTGTCTGTATCACTGATCGGGGATCAATACCCACTGCTGACTTTATCACTGATCGGGGATCAATACCCACTGTTGTCTGTATCACTGATCGGGGATCAATACTCACTGCTGTCTGTCACTGATCGGGGATCAATATCCTCTTGTCTGTATCACTGATCGAGGATCAATACCCACTGCTGTCTGTATCACTGATCGGGGATCAATACCCACTGCTGTCTGTATCACTGATCGGGGATCAATACCCACTTGTCTGTATCACTGATCAAGAATCAATACCCACTACTGTCTGTCACTGATCGGGGATCAATACCCACTGCTGTCTGTATCACTGATCGGGGATCAATACCCACTGCTGTCTTTTCACTGATCGGGGATCAATACCCACTGTTGTCTGTATCACTGATCGGGGATCAATACCCACTGCTGACTTTATCACTGATCGGGGATCAATACCCACTGCTGTCTGTATCACTGATCGGGGATCAATACCCACCGCTATCTGTATCACTGATCGGGGATCAATACCCACCGCTGTCTGTATCACTGATCGGGGATCAATACCCACTGCTGTCTTATCACTGTTTGGGGATCAATACCCACTGTTGTCTGTATCACTGATCGGGGATCAACACCCACTGCTGTCTGTATCACTGATCGGGGATCAATTCCCACTGCTGTCTTATCACTGATCGGGGATCAATACCCACTGTTGTCTGTATCACTGATCGGGGATCAATACCCACTGCTGTCTTATCACTGATCGGGGATCAATACCCACTGTTGTCTGTATCACTGATCGGGGATCAATACCCACTGTTGTCTGTATCACTGATTGGGGATCAATACCCACTGCTGTCTGTATCACTGATTGGGGATCAATACCCACTGCTGTCTGTATCACTGATTGGGGATCAATACCCACTGCTGTCTGTATCACTGATTGGGGATCAATACCCACTGCTGTCTGTATCACTGATTGGGGATCAATACCCACTGCTGTCTGTATCACTGATTGGGGATCAATACCCACTGCTGTCTGTATCACTGATTGGGGATCAATACCCACTGTTGTCTGTATCACTGATCGGGGATCAACACCCACTGCTGTCTGTATCACTGATCGGGGATCAATACCCACTGCTGTCTGTCACTGATCGGGGATCAATACCCACTGCTGTCTGTCACTGATCGGGGATCAATACCCACTGCTGTCTGTATCACTGATCGGGGATCATACCCACTGCTGTCTGTATCACTGATCGGGGATCAATACCCACTGCTGTCTGTATCACTGATCGGGGATCAATACCCACTGCTGTCTGTATCACTGATCGGGGATCAATACCCACTGCTGTCTGTATCACTGATCGGGGATCAATACCCACTGCTGTCTGTATCACTGATCGGGGATCAATACCCACTGTTGTCTGTATCACTGATCGGGGATCAATACCCACTGCTATCTGTATCACTGATTGGGGATCAATTCCCACTGCTGTCTGTATCACTGATCGGGGATCAATACCCACTGCTGTCTGTAAGGAGCCTGCACGTTCTGCTTGTGACCGCTGAGTTTCCTGGCCTTCCGAAGACGTTAAGTTAGTGAGTTGTGGGCATTTTCTGCTGGTGCTGGAAGCACAGTGACTCCTCCGGCTGCCCTCTACGCAATCCTCACTGATTTGATTTGACACCAATGGCACGTTTCACTATCTATCGTGATGTACACATGACAAGTGAACCTCTGCTAACTCCAAAAACCAATGCCAGTGAACGACAATAGATAAAGAAATACAGACGGCTTCAATCCACTGTGTTACGTACGGCAATTAAATAGTTCCCCAGTATGATAAATTGGACTCGTGACCTCACAATCTATCTTGTATGATTTTGCTTCTAATCGTTTCAATGTTTCAAAGTACTTTTCTTATCAAAGAATGTAGAACTTGTACAACCTTGTGATCTGTGGTCCAGTCTCGCTGCTCTGCAGTTTCTCTGGAGCTGGTGCACTTCATTCTGCATTCTGATCTACAGCAATTAACTGACCTTTGGCTCTTTTGCTCTTCTCACTTCTTTCAAGCAGAAGGGGTAGCCACGGGCACTCGCATGGGTCCCAGCTATGCTGGCCTGTTTGTCGGCTGCATGGAACAGTCTATGTTTCAGGCCTCCACTGGTAACCGTCCCACTCTTTTCCTGCGCTCCGTCGACGGCTGTTTTGGTGCTGCTTCCTGCAGTCAAGCAGAACACATCAACTCAAATTTACCTCGACCCATTTCTGACATCTCCCTCCCCTTTCTCAATCTCACTGCTTCTATCTCCGGAGACAGTTTACCAGCGATGTCTCTTATAAACCCACAGACTTTCACAGCTACCTGGACTGTACCCCTTCCCATCCTGTCACCTGTAAAAACACCACCGCCTTCTCTCAAATCTGAGGGCTTTCATTTCATAATCAAGGAGATGTCCTCTTCCTTCAAAGAAAGGGGCTTCCCTTCTTCCACCATCAACACCGCCCTCAACTGCATCTCTTCCATTTCATGCACATCTGCCCTCACCCCATCCTCCCAGCACCCTACAATAGGGTTCCTCTTGTCCTTACCAGCCTCTGCATCCAGCACATAATTCTCTGTAACCTCTGGCATCTCCCCCCACTTTCTGCTTTCTACAGCGATCCCCTATGTCCATTCATCCCTCCCCACTGATCGTCCTCTTTGCAAGCGGAACAAGTGCTACACCTGCCCCTAAACCTCCTCCCTCACTACCGTTCAGGGCCCCAAACCATCCTTTCATGTGAGGCAACACTTCACCTGTGAGTCTGTTGGGGTCATCTGCTATGCCCAGTGCTCCTGGTGTGGCCTCCTGTATGTCAGTGAGACCCGATGCCGATCGGGAGACCACCTCGCTGAGCATCTATGCTCCGTCTGCCAGAAAAATCGGGATCTCCCAGTGGCCACCCATTTTAATTCCATTTCCATTCTCCTCCGATATATAACCATATCCATATCCATATAACCATATAACCATATAACAATTACAGCATGGAAACAGGCCATCTCGGCCCTCCTAGTCCGTGCCGAACCCTTAATCTCACCTAGTCCCACCTACCCGCACTCAGCCCATAACCCTCCACTCCTTTCCTGTCCACATACCTATCCAATTTTACCTTAAATGACACAACTGAACTGGCCTCTACTACTTCTACAGGAAGCTCATTCCACACAGCTATCACTCTCTGAGTAAAGAAATACCCCCTCATGTTTCCCTTAAACTTCTGCCCCCAACTCTCAAATCTTGTCCTCTCGTTTGAATCTCCCCTACTCTCAATGGAAACAGCCTATTCACGTCAACTCTATCTATCCCTCTCATAATTTTAAATACCTCGATCAAATCCCCCCTCAACCTTCTACGCTCCAATGAATAGAGACCTAACTTGTTCAACCTTTCTCTGTAACTTAAGTGCTGAAACCCAGGTAACATCCTAGTAAATCGTCTCTGCACTCTCTCTAATTTATTGATATCTTTCCTATAATTCTTTTACCAGAACTGTACACAATATTCCAAATTTGGCCTTACCAATGCCTTGTACAATTTTAACATTACATCCCAACTTCTGTACTCAATGCTTTGATTTATAAAGGCCAGCGTTCCAAAAGCCTTCTTCACCACCCTATCTATATGAGACTCCACCTTCAGGGAACTACACACTGTTATTCCTAGATCTCTCTGTTCCTCTGCATTCCTCAATGCCCTACCATTTACCCTGTATGTTCTATTTGGATTATTCCTGCCAAAATGTAGAACCTCACACTTCTCAGCGTTAAACTCATGACGAGGCCACACTCAGGTTGGAGGAGCAACGCCCGTCTGGGTAGCCCCCAACCTGATGGCATGAACATCGACTTCTCAAATTTCACCCACTTCACCATTCCCCATCCCCTTTTCCCTCTCTCAGCTTGCCCACTCATCACTTCCCCCAGTCATCCTTCCCCTCTTCTATGGCCTTCAGTCCTCTCCTGTCAGACTCCCCCTTCTCCAGCCGTGTATCTCTTCCACCACTCAGCTTCCCAGCTCGTCACTTCACTTCCCCGCCAAGGGAAGGTCAGGAAGTCGAGTTCCTTGCCATCCGCACAAGGATAAGTGTGCACAGGCGCGATGAAAGGTCTGCTTGCGGTAGCATCGTGGGCACGTGGCAGCCGACAATCTCTTGCCATCAGGAGCCGCAGGTCCCACATCAGACTCCTGAACCAGAGAGGATAACGTCACTCACCCCAACGCTGAGCTGGCTCCATAACCTACAGACTCACGTTCAAGGACTCTACAACTCGTGTTCTTCATGTTTATTGTTTGTTTATTTATTTTGGGTTTGCATAGTTTGTAGTCTTTTTGCATGTTGGTTGTTTGTCAGCATTTTTCATTCATTCTATTGTGTTCCTTTGTATTTACTGTGAATGCCTGTAAGAAAATGAAGCTCAGGGCAGTATTTGGTGACATACTTGTAGTTTAGTAATAAATTTACTTGGAACACAAGATTCTGCAGATGCTGGAAATCCAGAGCAGTGCTGGAGGATCTCAGTGGGTGTATTGGGGAGGGTTTTTACAGAGTGGAATTCCCTGCCAGCGGTGCTGGTAGAGAAGGATACACTAGGGACATGGACGAAAAGAAATGGAGGACTATGTGGGAGTAAAGGGTTACATTGACCTTCGTGTAGATTAAAATGTCAGTACAACATTGTGGGCCGAAGGGCCTGCACGGTGCTGTTCTCTCTCTGCTGCCGTGATGAGGGCAAACTCAGGTTGGAGGAGAAATACCTCATATTTCGTCTGGTTAGCCTCCAACCTGATGGCATGAAAACCAATTTCTCTAGCACGTAAATTTCTCCCCACTCCCTCCTTCTCTGTTCCTCCATTCCTTATTCTGGTTGCCCTGTAACCTTTTCTTTTCTCCTCACTTGCCCATCATTTCCTCTTTCTCTTGCTTCCATTGTCTCCCATTAGGTTCCTTCTGCTTCATCCCTTTAAGGGTTATAACGTCGTTATAGCTGGGGGTGGTAATGGGGATAAGCTCCCACTGCTATCAAGCGTTCCCACTGGGGTGCATCTCAGCCTCTGACAACCAAGTCCACCCTCTGGACTTCATGGGCAGTTTAGTTACTAAGCCTGGCAGAACAATTTCTACTGTCAGGAAAAGGGACAAAGGAGGGTTCCTAGGGCCTGAGAACCAATTGCTTTGGGGAGAGCTTCTCAGCCATGGTTGAAAGCTCATCTAAGAGAAGGAAAATTCTGATCTCAAACTTCTGCTGCCCATTCATGGGGAAGTCTTCAGAAATAAACCTGGTGGGAAAAATCCGGAGCTGGAGTCCCTAAGGCAGTCCAGCATTGAGTTCAACACCGACTGGCAACTCCTGCGACACCGTTGGTGCTAAACTCTGTCAATTTCCGTCGTTCCATTGGGTTCATCAGATCCATGGAGAGGGGGAGCTTGCTACAGCTTGCTCTGCATATTGTACTGCCCTGGCTTGCTTGAGTATCTGAACAGCTAGGGCACAGCATCCCAGACCAATGGAGACCTATTCATCTCTTTACCTTTTCCACCTATCTCCTCCCAGCTTTTTCCTTATCCCAATTCCCCCCACCTTCCCCCTCATCTGGTCTCCCCAATCACCTTCCAGCTTGTACTCTTTCCCCTCCTCTCACCTTCTCATTCCAGCTTTCTCCCCCTCCTTTCCAGTCCGGAAGAAGGGTCTCGGCCTGAAACGTCAACTGGTTATTCCTCTCCTTTGACGCTGAGCTCCTCCAGTACTCTGTGTGTTGCTCAAGATTTCCAGCGTCTGCAGAATTTCTTCTGTTAATATTAATTTGAATGCAAACATGGCCAATTACTTACAATTAGATTATGGTAATATAAAGCTTATAAATAGCCACCACCTCAATTATCCGTGCAGTGCTGTTGCTGATGTGCTGTTCTCCTCGATCCCGCAGGAAGGGCCACATCTCTGCAGTGTTGCATATGAGAGGAGACTTGAGTTCCTCTGACCGACACTCAATCCTGGAGACAGTGCAGGAGCTCAACAGCCAGAGCAGTGGACTCGACCCTCCCCGGAACAGGGTGCTCTTCAGTGAAATCGATGAGATGACCGAGGCCCGTTGCTTCAGGGAGAGCTCTGTCTCCAGCTGCATGGCCAGCTGGCTGTACGCCATCCGCGGCAGGTGACCAGCAGGTGGGGCGGGTGGAGGGGGGGGGGGTCGGGCGAGGAAGGAAAGGAGCAGGATCTGGTGGGGAAGAGGCTGTGGGAGGGACACAGCAGAAGGCACCTCACATGTCCGAGCTGAGATGAGAAGAGCACTTCCGCCCCAGGGCTCCTGCTGTGCTCGAAATGTCCTGGATTTTCAGTCGCCTCTCCTTCTTCCCTTTCTTCTCTGGAACTGGATGTATCCCACACTTTTGGGAAACCGGACTAGGAGGGCCTCGCGACAGCTGTGTGTTCTCCCCATGACCGCCGGGGTTTCCTCTTACATTCCAAAGACAAACGGGTTAGGGTTCGGCATGCTATGCTTGTACCAAAATCATGGTGACAATTGCAAGTTGCCCGCAGTGCATACACAATGCAAATGATGCATTTCACTGCATGTTTCGATGTACCAGCAACAGATGAAGCTAATCTTAAAATATATATATATTTATATATACTGAGGTCATAGTCCAGAACGTCTCTTAGGGTGAACTCAAACCTCCCTTCAGCGATTGTTTGTGGTGAGCGGGGAAATGCAATTTTGATTATAATGGAAAGTCCCAGCAGTTGCAGAGATGTGGCTAACATACAAACACGCACAGGAAGATCCCAGGCTGGAAAGAAATGGGCCTCCGTAGAATAGAAATTATAGCACTGTGAATTCCAGTGCAAAGAGGGGAGAGGCAGTATTGAACAGACAGAGGAAACACACCCAATGCATTCCTGTAGGGTTGGGAGTCAGATTAGGGTACAATATTCCTGGTTTTGTACTTCACTTAGAACCCGCACGAGAACCTCGTGTCAGGAATCAGGCAGCCGGAAAGCCACAAAAATCCAAGGCTTGTGAATCGGGTCCAGGAAAAGGATAATGGGAGTGACCAAACACTGGATCCCTGCGCTGGAATGTGATGGAGATCCAGGGAGAAACGCTGTGACTTACAACCACGTGATTGAATTATTGAGACTGTACAAATCTTTAATGTAAAAGTCATATAATGTCAAGATTTAAATAAAGATCTTTCTAAAAGTGTTGACTGCTTCCATAAGCCAGAGTCCTTTTGGGGTTAGGAAAACGAAGTTCCCAGAATCCCTATGGCTGTTGACTATTGGTGCAAGGAAGATGGCTTCCGTCACACCTCCTCCAGCCTCTCCCACTGGGTGGCAGAACCATGAAGAGTGGAGTGATATTTGCAATTTTCCAGCATTAGGGTTAGGGTTCCAGAACCATTCCATAATTAGCAATTCTTGAAATATCATTACGAGTGCCTCCACGATCTCTTCAGCTACTGCTTTCAGAACCCTGGGGTTGTACACCGTCTGGTCCAGGTGACTTTTCAGCCTTCAGACCTTTCAGTTCCCCAAGAACCTTCTCTCTAGTTATGGTAACTTCACAGATCTCATGATCCCTGGCACCTGCACCTCACTGCTAGTGTCTTCTGCAGTGAAGACTGATGCAAAATACTTATTCAATTTGTCTGCCATTTCCTTGTCCCTATTACTATCTCTCCAGGATCATTTTTCCAAATAAAGTCCCTAGCAATTCAGAAATTGGCATGCTTGCATATGCCTGAATGGAGAGAAAAAACTGGGGTGTGTAGAACCAGGGGTCACTGTCTCAAAATAGAGAATTGGTCACTTACATAAAAAGGCCTGTTTCTATGATGTACTTATGCATCTATATGGTGATGAGAAATGTATACATTAGGCAGAGGGTGACATGTACTTATTTAGTGAAGGTGTCAAAGGGTATTTGGGAGAAGGCAGCGGAATGGGGTTGGGGTTGAGAGGGAAAATAAATCAGCCATGATAGAATGGCAGAGCAGACCTGATGGGCTGAATGGCCTAATTCTGCTTCCGTGTCTTATCAGAATCAGAATCAGACTTTAATCGCCAAGTACCTGTGCACATACAAGGAATTTACTTCCGGCAGGTGGTTATGGAGATTAACCAGGAATGGGAAAAGCTGTTTGAAACAGGGGTTGTTTTATTGGGCTTTAATGTAGACAGCACTTTTGTTAAATCCAGCAGAACGTCATCTCTATACATTACAGATAGATCTTTAAGAAACTCAAACCACACTAACATTTCCATCACTGCCATCAATGAAACTCCATTGTTAGTTTTTGCCTCTTTCGGTCACAGTCTCATGGTGACATCACATCCTACAGGACATCATTTCCTGTGTGTCATGGCAGTTTCCCATGTGGATGCTTCAATTCCATGCCTTCTGATTCACTCAGACAGAAGCAGGTTGTCTGATACGCAAGAACTCCCTGTAAGAGTTGCTTCCTGTTGTGGAATTGGTTTTTCTCTGAAATGGTCTTGTGTGGAATTCCACTTTCATTGCCTCTTAGTTGAAAGTTGAGTCATAATCCTTCCATTCCTTGTGGTTCCTTGACAAAATATTTCTGGCACATTTATTAGACTGTAAGACATAGGAGCAGAATCTGGCCACTCAGCCCATCGAGTCTGCTTCTCCATTCCATCATGGTTTATTTGTCATCTCTCTCCACCCCATTTTACTGCCTCTAACGCCCTTATTAATCAAGAACCTATTAACCTCCGCTTTGAGTATACCCAATGACAACCCAATCATCTGTGGCAGTGAATTTTACAGATTCATCACCCTCGGTCTGAAGAAATTCCTCTTCATCTCTGTTCTAAAGGGATGTCCATGTACTCTGAGGCTGTGCCCTCGCGTCCTGGACTCCCCCACTACAGCAAACACCTTCTCTACGTCCACTCCATCTGGGTCTTCCAACGTCCAATAGTTTTCAATGAGATCCCTCCTCATTCTCCTGAACTCCAGTGACTACAGGCCCAGAGACATCAAATGCTCCTCAGAAGTTAACCCTTTCATTCCCATGATAATTCCCATGAACCTCCACCGGACCCTCTCCAATGCCAACACATCCTTTCTTAGACATGTGGCCCAAAACTACTCACAATATTCCAGGTGTAGTCTGACCCACGCCATATAAAGCCTCAGCATTATAGTTTGCTTACATTACATCTGTCAAACCAATGACAGCAAATATTGTTGGGGTTGGTGTCTTGAGGAGGTTAATCCAGACTTCCTCATCTCTCTACGGTAAGAAAATTGTGATCCTACCCTCAAAAAATCCAGGTTAGACCATGTTGCTATCCATGGAAGCAGGCTGTGCACAATTTGAATGTTGTATTTCCTTCACTGGGATTCGGTTGGCAACAGAGCACTTCGGGATATAAATCTTTCTTTCCATGTTAATATTTGTTATTATCACATGCAAGCTATTTTTGTCCAATCTTCTGTCTCAATCTCCAAAGGAGGTGTGTTTGTGTTTAATGATTAAATTAGCTAAATATGACCTTCCCTAGGAATAGGTGCCAACTTCCGTATCTACCCCGGTCTGAGTTCTGATGGGAAAGGTAATGGTTTATTTTCCACACAGCTAAACTTAGCTCGTAATTAGTGATTTCCTTAGCTGTTGACTCACTGTCCATGCCTTGCACTCTGAAGGGTGAAGGGAAGTTAAGCACTACCAGAGAACACAAAAGCACATCCCAAAAACTGTAAACAATTCCCAACAACATGGGAGATTCTATTTTATTTTATTTTAATGTTTATTTTACAATTAGATTTTCATATGACTGCTTTGGTTGCAATGCAAACTGTCTAAAATAATTCAGTGGCCATTTTAATCGGAACCTCCTGTTATACGTGATTATGTAGATACTGTATTATACATAATAAAGTGGCCACAGTGTATGTTGGTGGTATTCTGCTGCTCTTCAAGGTTTGGTGTTTTGTGCATTGAGAGATGCTCTTCTTCACACCGGTTTTCTAACACCTAGTTCTTTGAATTGTCGTCACTTTCCTGTCGGCTTGAACCTGTCTGGCCATTCTCTCTTACTGACAAGGCATTTTTGGCCACGGAACTGCAGGATATTTTGTTTCATTCTGTAAGCTGTTGTGCATGAAAATCCCAGGAGATCAGCAGTCTCGGGGATACTCAAACCACCCCATCTGGCACCAGCAATCATTCTCTGGTCAGGGTCATTGAAATCACATTTCTGTGAACCACTGAATTTCTTGACTACGCCTGCATGCTGTTAAGCATCGAGCTGCTGCCACAAGGCTGCTTGACGTGTGCACTAATGAGCAGGTGTAGCTAATAAAGTGGCTACTGTGTATAATCATTATAGAGCCAAGATGCAGGTCCTTTGGCCCAAACAGTCTACGCTGACCATCAACAACCTAATTTCCCTGTTTCTATTCTCTCTACGTTCCCATCAACTTCCCCGAAAGAAGCTGCAGAGGGTTGTAAATCTAGTCAGCTCCATCTTAGGTACTAGCCTACAAAGTACCCAGGACATCTTCAGGGAGCGGTGTCTCAGAAGGGCAGCGTCCATTATTAAGGACCTCCAGCACCCAGGGCAAGCACTTTTCTCACTGTTACCACAGGTAGGAGGTACAGAAGCCTGAAGGCACACACTCAGCGATTCAGGAACGGCTTCTTCCCCTCTGCCATCTGATTCCTAAATTGAATCTTTGGACACTACCTTAATTTTTTTAAAATATACAGCATTTTTGTTTTTGCACGTTTTTTAACCTTTTCAATATAAGTAATTGATTTACTTGTTTATTACTTATTATCATTATTTTTTTCTTCTATATGCATTGAACTGCTGCTGCTAAGTTAACAAATTTCACAACACGTGCCGGTGATAATAAACCCGATTCTGATTCTGATGCTCAGAGGAAACGGTCAGTGTCGTTGGTCAGGATCAAACCCTGTTCTCTGGCACTGTGGGGTGGCGCCTCTACCTACTTACACCACTATGGAGAAGGAGTAATGGGATGATACTGAGATCTCTGAAACTGTGCATCAGGAGAATGCAGAATTTTTTTATGAGCAACAAGATTTCAACTCAAAGTAAATTTATTATCAGTGTCACCATAAGCAACCCTGGGGTTCATTTTCTTGCAGGCATTCACAGTAGATAAAAAGATACCCAGCAGAATCAATGAGACACGGCACCTGACAAGCAAAGACGGACAAACAACCAGTGTGCATCAGACAACAAACTGTGCAAATACAAAAAGAAAATCAAAATAATAACAGTAGATAAATAAGTAATAAACAATACTGAGAACATGGGTTGTAAAGTCCTTGAAAGAGAATCCGTAGGTTGTGGAATTCAGCGTTGAGGTGAGTGAAATTATCTCCTCGAGTTCAGGGATAATAAACTGTTCCTGAATCTGATGGTTTGGGTCCGGAGTCTCCTGTACCACCTTCCCGATGGCAGCAGCAAGAAGGGAGCATGGCCTGAACGGTGGGGGTCCTTGATGATGGATGACAGAAGGTTCACACCACCTCACAAGGTACGCACCCCGTCCGATGCCCCTCAACGTCGACGTCGGGCCACAAACCCGGAGTGGAAGCAAGCCATCAGGGACTGGCTGAGAGGTGGGCAATAGTGAATGCCAGGCACAAGAGACTCCACAGGTGCTGAGATCCAGAGTATCACACTCAGAAAGTTGCAGGAGCTTGGCGGGTCAGGCAGCACGTGAAGAAGAAAATGGACTGTTGATTGTTTTGGTCAAGATGGATCAGTCTAGATTAAGGGTCTCTGCTCTCTCCACCCTTCCTTTTGCAGCCCCTCTTCAACCAGATCCACCTGGCATTCTCCACCCCCCGTCCCTTCTCACCTCTTCACACTGGCCATCTCCCCTTTACTCTTTCAGCCCGAAACATTGACTGCACGGACACTGCGCCAGTTCCTCCAGCAGACTGTTGCTCCAAGTTTTGCCCACCACAACAGGGGGTAATTCTCAGTGGTCACCCTTCTGAATTCTACATCCATTCCCATTCCAATATGTTGGTCCATTTCCTCCACTACTCCAATATTGAGGCCAGTCTGGTTGGAGGAACAACACCCCATCTCACTTACACCTCTCTAGTGAACCCCCTCCTTCCCTTCAGCCCTTTGCCTCTTCCACTTGTCCCCTCCCAGCCACCTTCCCCCTCGCTCGGTCTCACCTTCCAGCTTGTACTCTTCCCCTCCCCCCACCTTCTCCCCGCTTCTTTTCAAGCCTGGCCCAAAATGTCAACTGTTTATCCCCCACCCCCCCCCCCAGGGATACCGCCTAAATTGCAGAGTTCCTCCATCCAGCATTGTGGGTGTTGAAGTCTCCTGTGTCTCCATTTGCCTATGAGTCAGTTGTCTGCGAGTTAATAAATCAAGGCTGCCGTGCTGATGCTATTTGGAGGACTGCCCCGTTGCTATTTGACTTCACTTATGGCACTTCGAGCTCAGATCCACCCTCATCTTCCTGTTGTCTGCCAAGTATCGTACAGGAAGTTTCAGTCTAGAATCAACAGCATTTCTGGACAGTGATGTTGTTTACACCCGCTGGTGATTTCCACTCTGGTCCAGGTCCAACTCTCAGTGGCTACTAGCATCAGCCACACACCCACCACTCTCTGCATAAAAAACTTACCCCGGACATCTCCTCTGCACCTACTTCCAAGCACCTTAAAACTGTGCCCTGTTGTGCTAGCCAATTCAGCCCTGGGAAAAAGCCTCTGACTATCCACACGATCAATGCCTCTCATCATCTTCTACCAGGCCACCTCTCATCCTCGGTCGTTCCGAGGAAAAAAAGCCGAGTTCACTCAACCTGTTCTCATAAGGCATGCTCCCCAATCCAGGCAACATCCTTGTAAATCTCCTCTGCACCCTTTCTGTGCCTTTCACAGCATATGAAAATGACCACTGGACTGGAAGGTTTGAGTTTCAAGGAGAGGCTGGGAGTATTTTCTTGCGAGTAAAGGGAGCTGAGGAGTGACCTTCTGGAGGTTTATCAGACAGGGTCGTTGATATCACCATCTATCCCAGGGCAAAACTGTTTAAAATGAGAGGGTTAAGATTTAAAGCTGATCTGAGTGCGAGGCGAGGTTTCCCTCTCAGAGGGTGATGGGGACCGGAACAAGTTCCCAGAGCAATTGGTCACAAGGGTGTAATCTCACAGCAAAGGCTCGTTGGGCCGGAAGACCTGTTTACCGTGTTGCATCTCCAAATGAAGAACTGTCCGTCTCCTTCACTACCAAACTGTCCCCTCCAACCCAGCACAGGTTCCAGTGCAGCCTACTGGGGCAAGCTTCCAACCATTCACTGATTCCAGTGTGGCCTACAGGGACCAGTCTCCAACCATTCATGGATTCCTACTTGCCCAGGTGGATTGGAAGGGAATACTGGCAGGGAAGACGGCAGAGCAGAGGTGGCTGAAGTTTCCGGGAATAGTTCACAAGGCGCAGGATAGATACGTCCCACAGAGGAAGAAGATCTCAAATGGCAGGAGTAGGCAACTCTGACTGACGAGGAAAGGGCAGTAAAAGTGAGTGAGAAATTGAATGATCCAACAAAAGGCAACTAAAAAGAATCCATAAGAAGGGAAAAGATGAAATATGAGGGCAAACTAGCCAATGATATTAAGCATTTTTTTCAGATATATAAAGAGTAGTAGGGAGGTGAGAGTTGATATTGGACCACTGGAAAATGAGGCTGGTGAGGTAGTAATAGGGACAAAGAAATGGCAGATGAACTTAACGAGTACTTTGCATCTGTCTTCACTGTGTGCCAGAGTTTCTGTGAGTGTCAGGGAACAGGAATGAGTGCCATTGCTATTACAAAGGAAAAAAGTGCTAGGCAAACCGAAAGGTCTTAAGGTGGATAAGTCACATGGACCAGTTGGACTACGTCGTAGAGTCCTGAGAGAGGTTGCTGAAGAGATAACAGATGCAGTGGTGATGATCTTTCAAGAATCACTTGATTCTGGCATGGTCCTGGAGGACTGGAAAATTGCAAATGTCACTCCACTCTTTACAAAGGGAGGAAGGCAAAAGAAAGGAAATTATAGGTCAGCTAGCCTAACCTCAGTGGTTGGGAAAGTGTACATTATTCAGGATGAATTTTTGGGATACCTGTTTTAAAGGGAAATCTTGCCTGAAAAATCTGTTTGAGTGTTTTGACGAAGTAACAAGCAGGGTGGACAAAGGAGAGGCAATGAACGTCACTTACTTGGAATTTCAGAAGGCGTTTGATAAGGTGCCACATGTGAGGCTGCTTAACTCGATAAAATCCTATGGAATTACAGGAAAGATACTGGCATGGATAGAGGAATGGCTGACAGGCGGGAGGCAGTGAGTGGGAATAAATGGGGCCTTTTCTGTTTGGCTGCTGGTGATTAGTGATGTTCCTCAGGGGTCAGTGATGGGTCCGCTGCTTTTCACATTGTTTGTCAATGATTTAGATAATGGAACTGATGGCTTTGTGGATGATACGAGGATAGGTGGAGGGGTAGGTAGTACTGAGGAAGCAATGCGATTGCAGCAGGACTTAGACAAATTGGAAGAAGGGGCAAAAAAGTGGCAGATGGAATACAGTGTTGGGAAATGTATGATAATGCATTTCAGTAAAAGGAACAAAAGTGCAGACTGTTATCTAAATGGGAGCAAAGGGACTTGGGTGTCCTCGTGCAAGACTCCCAGAAGGTTAATTTACAGGTTGAGTCTGTGGTAAAGAAGGCAAATGCAATGTTGGCATTTATTTCAAGGGGAAAAGAATATAAAAACAAGTAGAGAATGCTGAGGCTTTATAAGACAATAGTCAGGTCACACTTAGGGTATTGTCAACAGTTTAGGCTCTCTATCTCAGAAAGGATTTGCTGTCATTGGAGAGAGTCCAGCAGAGGTTGATTCTGGGACTGAAGGGGTCAACGTATGAGGAGTGTTTGGGCCTGTACTCATTGGAATTTAGAAGAATGTGGGCGATCTCATTGAAATCTACCAAATGTTGAAAGGACGAGAAAGGGCAGATGTGGAGAGGATGTTTCCTCTGGTGGGGGTATCCAGAACTAAAGGGCACAGCCTCAACATTGGGGGACGACCTTTTAGAACAGAAATAAGGAGGAATTTTTTTAGCCAAAGAGTAGAGAATCTGTGGAAGCTCTGCCACAGAATGCAGTGGAGGCCAAGTCCGTGGGTACATTTAAAGAAGCTGATAGTTTCCTGATCGGTCGGGGCATCAAAGGATATGGCGAGAAGCAGGTGTATGGGGTTGAGTGGGATCCGGGATCAGCCATGATGGAATGGGGAAGCCGTTTTGATGGGCTGAATGGCCTAATTCTGTTCCTACATCTTATGGGCAGTTTTATGGCCTGCTGGGGCCAGGCTCCAACCCAGCACAGATTCCAGTACGGCCCCATGTGCTTCTGTTCTTTCCCACACCGCCTGCAGTACATCCCCCCCACCCCCACCTCCAAGTGGCTAACTGTTCAATGATATAGTGAGATAGTACTCATTTTAACGTATAATCTGAATGATGACAGCTTCAACTGTTGTAACCCCCCTATTATTAAAGTGGTGTCCCATTATGGATGACCACTACTGGGGCTTTGACAACCCATTGGATCCCATAATACTTCAGAGGTGAAAGTAATGTTGGAGAAAAAACATAGAACAGTACAGCACAGTACAGGCGCTTTGGCCCACAATGTTATGCTAACCCTTAAACCCTGCCTCCCATATACCCCCCCACCTTAAATTCCTCCATATGCCTGTCTAGTAGTCTCTTAAACTTCACTAGTGTATCTGCCTCCACCACTGACTCAGGCAGTGCCTTCCAAGCACCAAATACTCTCCGAGTAAAAAACCTACCTCTAATATCCCCCTTGAACTTCCCTCCCCTTACCTTAAAGCCATGTCCTCTTGTACTGAGCAGTGGTGCCCTGGGGAAGAGGCGCTGGCTGTCCACTCTGTCTATTCCTCTTAATATCTTGTACACCTCTATCATGTCTCCTCTCATCCTCCTCCTCTCCAAAGAGTAAAGCCCCAGCTCCCTTAATCTCTGATCATAATCCATACTCTCTAAACCAGGCAGCATCCTGGTAAATCTCCTCTGTACCCTTTCCAGTGCTTCCACATCCTTCCTACAGTGAGACGACCAGAACTGGACACAGTACTCCAAGTGTGGCCTAACCAAAGTTTTATAGAGCTGCATCATTACCTCGGCTCTTAAACTCCATCCCTCGACTTATGAAAGCTAACACCCCTTAAGCTTTCTTAACCACCCTATCTACCTGTGAGGCAACTTTCAGGGATCTGTGGACATGTACCCCCAGATCCTCCACACTACCAAGTATCTTGCCATTTATCTGTTATTTGTGAAGCAGGGTGCCGTGCACAATTATAAATGGATGTGGGAGCATGGAGGAACATCTGGAAATCTCCAGGAAGACCTTCTTTGTTGCTGCTGCTGCTTTGAGGTCCGGGTCTCTGCTGGGAAGAACAGACCCCCAGTCTTCGGGGTCGCGTTGCCGATGGCCATTGGCGGGGCCGTCTTAATACGCTCGGCAGAGGATGGTGCTCGGAGAAGCTGTGCCGGAGGGGATGGTCGTCGGCTCGGAGGTTCAATGGACTCGGAGTCCACTGCGGTCAGGTCGCATTTGGTGTGTGCTGAGTTTGCGAGGCTGAGTCGGGCGGCGCCATGGAAGTCCATAGCGGGGGTATTCCCTTCTGCCACCTGCGTGGGATGGCGAGTCTGTCGGGACCCTGAGCACTTGTGGAAACTATGTGGTGGTTTCTTTCGAACTTATAGTCTTTTAACATCTTTGGACTATTTTTACTGTGCCCATGGTCTGTTTTTTTAATCAATTATGCTATTGTTTGCACTGTTGTAACCAAATGTTGTAACTTTGTGGTTTGGTGCTGGTCTTGTAGTTTTAGTTTTTGATCTTGTTTTTGTCTGGTGGTTTGGAGCTCCTTTCTGGGGAATGCACTAGACGGTAGCACGATATTAATACGCAGCAGCCTCTCCGGTCTCTGGATTGGGGATTGACAAACGTTATGTGCATTTTCTGTTGTAGTCTGTTTTGTTATATGTGTTTGTGATATCATTCTGGGGGAATGTTGTCTCAATTTTTAACTATATTGCATTTGTGGTTTCTAAATGATAATAAACTGAACCTGAATCTGAATTTAGTTTGTACTCTGCCTTGGAGTTTGTCCTTCCAAAGTGTACCACCTCACACTTCTCCGGGTTGAACTCCATCTGCCACTTCTCAGCCCACTTCTGCATCCTATCAATGTCTCTCTGCAATCTTCGACAATTGTCTACACTATCCACAACACCACCAACCTTTGTGTCGTTTGCGAACTTCTACCCCCTTCTACCACCCTTCTACCCCCACATCCAGTTCGTTAATAAAAATCACAAAAAGTAGAGGTCCCAGAACCAATCCTTGTGGGACACCACCAGTCACAACCCTCCAATCCGAATGTACTCCCTGCACCACGACCCTCTGCCTTCTGCAGGCAAGCCAATTCTGAATCCATCTGGTCAAACTTCCCTGGATCCCATGCCTTCTGACTTTCTGAATAAGCCTACCGTGTGGAACCGGGACAGCGTGGTGGGCAGATGCGTCTTCCAAACACTGGAGGCAGACGTTCACTGCTGGAGCTCAGAGAGCTGAGGATGCTTTAGGGTTAATGCCTGGTGTTGGGCATTTGAAATGGGGATGCACCCTTCCCACTACCAATTAGCAGGACAAAGATGCCATTGTGGGATATTGTCGGTCACCATTTCAGAGGCGTAGAGCCCATGCAAGACGCTCGGCCAATTGGCAGAGGCTGTGGACATTGAGAAGACTCTCAGACAGGCAGATGGATGTAAGATCAAATGGAGGGTGATGTATATAGGAGGGAAGGGTTAGACTGATCATTAAGTAGAATTACCTAGGCTGTTACAACATTGTGGGATGAAAGGCCCCTAATGTGCTGTATACTCTGTTCTCTGTAGATGGTCAATTCCTTATTTGGAGTATTTTGGACCAAAACATCTCCTGTTTACTCCTCTTCATAGACGCTGCCTGGCCTGCTGAGGTCCTCCAGTATTTTGTGTGTTGATCTGGATTTCCAGCAGCCGCAGAATCTTTTGTGCTAGTCCATATTTGGAGACAGCGATCGTGGGTTCTGCTCAACTGTTTTATTTTCTGTTTTCCTGCTACGTCCCCTCAACCACTGGGAAAGTTAGCATTCCTGAACTGAAAGACCAGTCCTGCAGGGAGAACTAGATCACAACCCCAGCCCCGACAGTTCCGAATCCCTTTTCCTGCCCCAACCACAAAATAAACCTCCTATTAAATAAGTTGCATATCAAAAGAAAGGGAAGGATCAATATGAAGGAAGCGGACGTTGGTCGCTAGCTGCCGGCCAAGTTCAACAAGAGATCTGCTCTTCGATCCCCTTGGTGACAACGAGTCTGAAGTCTGACCTCAATTCTCGGTCCTTCCCCAGTGAACTCACACCCTGCTCCCAGTTATTTATTGACACTTCCTTGAACTAATAAAAGCTCCAAACACACAATAAAATGGTTGGCCAAAACCGGTCACCCAACGCTCAATTGTTGTGAAGTATGTTGGACCTGCTGCTTATTCCGATGTGTTCACAAAACAGCATTTACGACCTTTGGCCGGTACTTTTAATCTCTTCCTGGTTTCTGCTCTTAAGGACACACTGTTTGTTTAGCATTTTAAAGCTGGATGGCCTCAGAGTCCCATCGCCTGGCACTCGTTCCTTCGGTTGTGTTGAGCCCTGACCTCGACATTTCTCCTCTCCAACAACAACTTGGATTTACGTAACACCTTTACTGCAAGGAAGGGCCACACAAAACCAGTTAGGCGCTTAAGGATGTATGGGGCAGGCCATAAGACCATAGGAACAGAAGTAGGCCATTCAGCCCATCGAGTCCTCTGTCATTCGATCATGATTATCCCTCACAACCCCATTCTCCTGCCTGCTCCCTGTAACCTTTGGCATCCTTTCTAATCAGGAACCTATAACTCTCCACTTTAAAAACACCCAATGGCATGGACTCCACAGCCATCTGTGGCAAAAAATTGCACGGATTCACAACCCTCTGGCTAAAGAAATTCATACTCTTCCCTGTTCTAAAGGGACATCTATCTGTTCTGTGGTTGTTCCCTCTAGTCCTACACTCAGCCACAATAAGAAACATCTTCTCCACATCCACTCTATCAGTGTCCACTGGTCATAGACTCCCCCACTATAGGAAACATCCTCTCCACATCCACTCTATCTGTGTCCTCTGGTCCGAGACTCCCCCACTATAGGAAACATCCTCTCCACATCCACTCTACCTGTGTCCTCTGGTCCTAGACTCGCCCACAATAGGAAACATCCTCTCCACAACAACTCTATCTGTGTCCTCTGGTCCTAGACTCCCCACTATAGGAAACAACCTGTCCACATCCACTCTATCTGTGTCCTCTGGTCCTAGACTCCCCACTATAGGAAACAACCTGTCCACATCCACTCTATCTGTGTCCTCTGGTCCCAGACTACCCCACCACGGGAAACATCCTCTCCACATCCACTCTATCTGTGTCCTCTGGTCCGAGACTCCCCGACTAAAGGAAACATCCTCTCCACATCCACTCTATCTGTGTCCTCTGGTCCTAGACTCCCCACTATAGGAAACAACCTGTCCACATCCACTCTATCTGTGTCCTTTGGTCCTAGACTTGCCCACCACAGCAAACATCCTCTCCTCATCCACTCTATCTGTGTCCTTTGGTCCCAGAATTGCCCACCACAGGAAAGATCCTCTCCTCATCCACTTTATCTGTGTCCTCTGGTCCTAGACTCCCCCACTACAGGAAACAACCTCTCCACATCCACTCTATCTGTGTCCTCTGGTCCCAGACTACCCCACCACGGGAAACATCCTCTCCACATCCACTCTATCTGTGTCCTCTGGTCCGAGACTCCCCGACTAAAGGAAACATCCTCTCCACATCCACTCTATCTGTGTCCTCTGGTCCTAGACTCCCCCAGTATAGGAAACATCCTCTCCACATCCACTCTATCTGTATCCTCTGGTCCTAGACTCCCCACTATAGGAAACAACCTGTCCACATCCACTCGATCTGTGTCCTCTGGTCCCAGACTACACCACCACGGGAAACATCCTCTCCACATCCACTCTATCTGTATCCTCTGGTCCGAGACACCCCGACTAAAGGAAACATCCTCTCCACATCCACTCTATCTGTGTCCTCTGGACCTAGACTCCCCGACTAAAAGAAACAACCTCTCCACATCCACTCTATCTGTGTCCTCTGGTCCTAGACTCCCCCAGTATAGGAAACATCCTCTCCACATCCACTCTATCTGTGTCCTCTGGTCCCAGACTACCCCACCACGGGAACCATCCTCTCCACATCCACTCTATCTGTGTCCTCTGGTCCTGGACTCCCTCACCAGAGGAAACATCCTCTCCACAACCACTCTATCTGTGTCCTCTGGTCCGAGCCTCCCCGACTAAAGGAAACATCCTCTCCACATCCACTCTATCTGTGTCCTCTGGTCCTAGACTCCCCCACTACAGGAAACAACCTCTCCACATCCACTCTATCTGAGTCCTCTGGTCCCAGACTACCCCACCATGGGAAACATCCTCTCCACATCCACTCCATTTGTGTCCTCTGGTCCTAGACTCCCCCACTACAGGAAACAACCTCTCCACATCCACTCTATCTGTGTCCTCTGGTCCCAGACTACCCCACCACGGGAAACATCCTCTCCACATCCACTCTATCTGTGTCCTCTGGTCCGAGACTCCCCGACTAAAGGAAACATCCTCTCCACATCCACTCTATCTGTGTCCTCTGGTCCCAGACTACCCCACCACGGGAAACATCCTCTCCACATCCACTCTATCTGTGTCCTCTGGTCCTAGACTCCCCCACTACAGGAAACATCCTCTCCACATCCACTCTATCTGTGTCCTCTGGTCCTAGACTCCCCCAGTATAGGAAACATCCTCTCCACATCCACTCTATCTGTATCCTCTGGTCCTAGACTCCCCACTATAGGAAACAACCTGTCCACATCCACTCTATCTGTGTCCTTTGGTCCTAGACTTGCCCACCACAGCAAACATCCTCTCCTCATCCACTCTATCTGTGTCCTTTGGTCCCAGAATTGCCCACCACAGGAAACATCCTCTCCTCATCCACTTTATCTGTGTCCTCTGGTCCTAGACTCCCCCACTACTGGAAACAACCTCTCCACATCCACTCTATCTGTGTCCTCTGGTCCCAGACTACCCCACCGCGGGAAACATCCACACTATCTGTGTCCTCTGGTCCTAGACTCCCCCACTATAGGAAACATCCTCTCCACATCCACTCTATCTGTGTCCTCTGGTCCGAGACTCCCCGACTAAAGGAAACATCTTCTCCACATCCACTCTATCTGTGTCCTCTGGTCCTAGACTCCCCCACTACAGGAAACAACCTCTCCACATCCACGCTATCTGTGTCCTCTGGTCCCAGACTACCCCACCGCGGGAAACATCCACACTATCTGTGTCCTCTGGTCCTAGACTCCCCTAATATAGGAAACAATCTGTCCACATCCACTCTATCTCTGTCCTCTGGTCCCAGACTACACCACCACGGGAAACATCCTCTCCACATCCACTCTATCTGTGTCCTCTGGTCCGAGACTCCCCGTCTAAAGGAAACATCCGCTCCACATCCACTCTATCTGTGTCCTCTGGTCCCAGACTACCCCACCGCGGGAAACATCCACACTATCTGTGTCCTCTGGTCCTAGACTCCCCTAATATAGGAAACAATCTGTCCACATCCACTCTATCTCTGTCCTCTGGTCCCAGACTGCACCACCACGGGAAACATCCTCTCCACATCCACTCTATCTGTGTCCTCTGGTCCGAGACTCCCCGTCTAAAGGAAACATCCTCTCCACATCCACTCTATCTGTGTCCTCTGGTCCCAGACTACCCCACCACGGGAAACATCCTCTCCACATCCACTCTATCTGTGTCCTCTGGTCCTAGACTCCCCCACTATAGGAAACATCCTCTCCACATCCACTCTATCTGTGTCCTCTGGTCCTAGACTCCCCACTATAGGAAACAACCACTCCACATCCACTCTATCTGTGTCCTCTGGTCCCAGACTACCCCACCACGGGAAACATCCTCTACACATCCACTCCATCTGTGTCCTCTGGACGTAGACTACCTTACTGTAGGAAACATCTTCTCCACATCCACTCTATCTGTGTCCTCTGGTCCTAGACTCCCACACTATAGGAAACATCCTCTCCACATCCACTCTATCTGTGTCCTCTGGTCCTAGACTCCCCACTATAGGAAACAACCTGTCCACATCCACACTATCTGTGTCCTTTGGTCCTAGACTTGCCTACCACAGCAAACATCCTCTCCTCATCCACTCTATCTATGTCCTCTGGTCTTAGACTCCCCCACTACAGGAAGCATCCCCTCCACATCCACTCTATCTGTGTCCTCTGGACCCAGACCACACCACCATGGGAAACATACTCTCCACATCCACTCTATCTGTGTCCTCTGGTCCTAGACGCCCCTACTATAGGATACATCCTCTCCAAATCCACTCTATCTGTGTCCTCTGGTCGTAGACTCCCTCACCAGAGGAAACATCCTCTCCACATCCACTCTATCTGTGTCCTCTGGTCCTAGACTCCCCCACTATAGGAAACATCTTCTCCACATCCACTCTATCTGTGTCCTCTGGTCCTAGACTCCCCCACTATAGGAAACATCCAATCCACATCCACTCTATCATTGTCCTCTGGTACTAGACTCCCACACTATAGGAAATATCCTCTCCACATCCACTCTATCTGTGTCCTCTGGTACTAGACTCCCCCAGTATACGGAACATCCTGTCCACATCCAATCTATCTGTGTCCTCTGGTCCTACAGTCCCTCACCAGAGGAAACATCCTCTCCACATCCACTCTATCTGTGTCCTCTGGTCCCAGACTACCCCACCACAGGAAACATCCACTCAGCATCCACACTATCTGTGTCCTCTGGTCCTAGACTCCCCAAATATAGGAAACAACTTCTCCACAGCCACACTATCGGTGTCCTCTGGTCCTAGACTCCCCCACTATAGGAAACATACTCTCCACATCCACTCTATCTGTGTGCTCTGGTCCGAGACTCCCAACTAAAGGAAACATCCTCTCCACATCCACTCTATCTGTGTCCATTGGTCCGAGACTCCCCGACTAAAGGAAACATCTTCTCCACATCCACTCTATCTGTGTCCTCTGGTCCGAGACTCCCAACTAAAGGAAACATCCTCTCCACGTCCACTCTATCTGTGTCCTCTGGTCCGAGACTCCCCGACTAAAGGAAACATCTTCTCCACATCCAGTCTGTCTGTGTCCTCTGGTCCTAGACTCCCCCACTATAGGAAACATTCTCTCCGTATCCACTCTATCTGTGTCCTTTGGTCCTAGACTTGCCCACCACAGGAAACATCCTCTCCACATCCACTCTATCTGTGTCCTCTGGTCCTAGACTTCCCCAATACAGGAAACAACCACTCCACATCCACTCTATCTGTGTGCTCTGGTCCCAGACTACCCCACCACGGGAAACATCCTCTCCACATCCACTCTATCTGTGTCCTCTGGTCCTAGACTCCCTCACCAGAGGAAACATCCTCTCCACAACCACTCTATCTGTGTCCTCTGGTCCTAGACTCCCCACTATAGGAAACAACCTGTCCACATCCACACTATCTGTGTCCTTTGGTCCTAGACTTGCCTACCACAGCAAACATCCTCTCCTCATCCACTCTATCTATGTCCTCTGGTCTTAGACTCCCCCACTACAGGAAGCATCCCCTCCACATCCACTCTATCTGTGTCCTCTGGACCCAGACCACACCACCATGGGAAACATACTCTCCACATCCACTCTATCTGTGTCCTCTGGTCCTAGACGCCCCTACTATAGGATACATCCTCTCCAAATCCACTCTATCTGTGTCCTCTGGTCGTAGACTCCCTCACCAGAGGAAACATCCTCTCCACATCCACTCTATCTGTGTCCTCTGGTCCTAGACTCCCCCACTATAGGAAACATCTTCTCCACATCCACTCTATCTGTGTCCTCTGGTCCTAGACTCCCCCACTATAGGAAACATCCAATCCACATCCACTCTATCATTGTCCTCTGGTACTAGACTCCCACACTATAGGAAATATCCTCTCCACATCCACTCTATCTGTGTCCTCTGGTACTAGACTCCACCAGTATACGGAACATCCTGTCCACATCCAATCTATCTGTGTCCTCTGGTCCTACAGTCCCTCACCAGAGGAAACATCCTCTCCACATCCACTCTATCTGTGTCCTCTGGTCCCAGACTACCCCACCACAGGAAACATCCACTCAGCATCCACACTATCTGTGTCCTCTGGTCCTAGACTCCCCAAATATAGGAAACAACTTCTCCACAGCCACACTATCGGTGTCCTCTGGTCCTAGACTCCCCCACTATAGGAAACATACTCTCCACATCCACTCTATCTGTGTGCTCTGGTCCGAGACTCCCAACTAAAGGAAACATCCTCTCCACATCCACTCTATCTGTGTCCATTGGTCCGAGACTCCCCGACTAAAGGAAACATCTTCTCCACATCCACTCTATCTGTGTCCTCTGGTCCGAGACTCCCAACTAAAGGAAACATCCTCTCCACGTCCACTCTATCTGTGTCCTCTGGTCCGAGACTCCCCGAATAAAGGAAACATCTTCTCCACATCCAGTCTGTCTGTGTCCTCTGGTCCTAGACTCCCCCACTATAGGAAACATTCTCTCCGTATCCACTCTATCTGTGTCCTTTGGTCCTAGACTTGCCCACCACAGGAAACATCCTCTCCACATCCACTCTATCTGTGTCCTCTGGTCCTAGACTTCCCCAATACAGGAAACAACCACTCCACATCCACTCTATCTGTGTGCTCTGGTCCCAGACTACCCCACCACGGGAAACATCCTCTCCACATCCACTCTATCTGTGTCCTCTGGTCCTAGACTCCCTCACCAGAGGAAACATCCTCTCCACAACCACTCTATCTGTGTCCTCTGGTCCGAGCCTCCCCGACTAAAGGAAACATCCTCTCCACATCCACTCTATCTGTCTCCTCTGGTCCTAGACTACCCCACCATGGGAAACATCCTCTCCACATCCACTCTATCTGTGTCCTCTGGTCCGAGACTCCCCGACTAAAAGAAACATCCTCTCCACATCCACTTTATCTGTCTCCTCTGGTCCTAGACTCCCCCACTATAGGAAACATCCTCTCCACATCCACTCTATCTGTGTCCTCTGGTCCTAGACTCCCCCAGTATAGGAAACATCCTCTCCACATCCACTCTATCTGTGTCCTCTGGTCCTAGACTCCCCGCTATAGGAAACATCCTCTCCACATCCACTCTATCTGTGTCCTCTGGTCCTAGACTCCCCCAGTATAGGAAACATCCTCTCCACATCCACTCTATCTGTGTCCTCTGGTCCTAGACTCCCCCAGTATAGGAAACATCCTCTCCACATCCACTCTATCTGTGTCCTCTGGTCCTAGACTCCCCACTATAGGAAACAACCTGTCCACATCCACACTACCTGTGTCCTTTGTTCCTAGACTTGCCCACCACAGCAAACTTCCTCTCCTCATCCACTCTATCTATGTCCTCTGGTCTTAGACTCCCCCCCCCTACAGAAAGCAACCTCTCCACATCCACTCTATCTGTGTCCTCTGGTCCCAGACTACCCCACCATGGGAAACATCCTCTCCACATCCACTCTATCTGTGTCCTCTGCTCCTAGACGCCCCTACTATAGGAAACATCCTCTCCACATCCACTCTATCTGTGTCCTCTGGTCCTAGACTCCCTCACCAGAGGAAACATCCTCTCCACATCCACTCTATCTGTATCTTCTGGTCCTGGACTCCCCCACTATAGGAAACATCCTCTCGACATCCACTCTATCTGTGTCCTCTGGTCCTAGACTCCCCCAGTATAGGAAACATCCTCTCCTCATCCACTCAATCTGTGTCCTCTGGTCCTAGACTCCCCCACTACAGGAAACAACCTCTCCACATCCACTCTATCTGTGTCCTCTGGTCCCAGACTACCCCACCGCGGGAAACAACCTCTCAACATCCACACTATCTGTGTCCTCTGGTCCTAGACTCCCCTAATATAGGAAACATCCTCTCCACATCCACTCTATTTGTGTCCTCTGGTCCTAGACTCCCACACTATAGGAAATATCCTCTCCACATCCACTCTATTTGTGTCCTCTGGTCCTAGACTCCCACACTATAGGAAATATCCTCTCCACATCCACTCTGTCTGTGTCCTCTGGTACTAGACTGCCCCAGTATACGAAACATCCTGTCCATATCCACTCTAACTGTGTCCTCTGTTCCTAGACTCCCCCAATATAGGAAAAATACTCTCCACATCCACTCTATCTGTGTCCTCTGCTCCGAGACTCCCCGACTAAAGGAAACATCCTGTCCACATCCACTCTATCTGTGTCCTCTGGTCCTAGACTCCCCCTCTATAGGAAACATCCTGTCCACATCCAATCTATCTGTGTCCTCTGGTCCTAGACTCCCCCACTACAGGAAACAACCTCTCCACATCCACTCGATCTGTGTGCTCTGGTCCCAGACTACCCCACCACGGGAAACATCCTCTCCACATCCACTCTATCTGTGTCCTCTGGTCCGAGCCTCCCCGACAAAAGGAAACCTCCTCTCCACATCCACTCTAACGTGTCCTCTGGTCCCAGACTACCCCACCATGGGAAACATCCTCTCCACATCCACTCCATCTGTGTCCTCTGGACCTAGACTCCCCTACTATAGGAAACAACCTCTCCACATCCACTCTATCTGAGTCCTCTGGTCCGAGACTCCCCGACTAAAAGAAACATCCTCTCCACATCCACTTTATCTGTTTCCTCTGGTCCTAGACTCCCCCACGATAGGAAACATCCTCTCCACATCCACTCTATCTGTGTCCTCTGGTCCTAGACTCCCCCAGTATAGGAAACATCCTCTCCACATCCACTCTATCTGTGTCCTCTGGTCCTAGACTCCCCACTATATTAAACAACCTGTCCACATCCACACTACCTGTGTCCTTTGGTCCTGGACTTGCCCACCACAGCAAACATCCTCTCCTCATCCACACTATCTATGTCCTCTGGTCTTAGACTCCCCCCCCTCTACAGGAAGCAACCTCTCCACATCCACTCTATCTGTGTCCTCTGGTCCCAGACTACCCCACCATGGGAAACATCCTCTCCACATCCACTCTATCTGTGTCCTCTGGTCCTAGACGCCCCTACTATAGGAAACATCCTCTCCACATCCACTCTATCTGTGTCCTCTGGTCCTCGACTCCCCCACTATAGGAAACATCCTCTCCACATCCACTCTATCTGTGTCCTCTGGTCCTAGACTCCCCCAGTATAGGAAACATCCTCTCCTCATCCACTCAATCTGTGTCCTCTGGTCCTAGACTCCCCCACTACAGGAAACAACCTCTCCACATCCACTCTATCTGTGTCCTCTGGTCCCAGACTACCCCACCGCGGGAAACAACCTCTCAACATCCACACTATCTGTGTCCTCTGGTCCTAGACTCCCCTAATATAGGAAACATCCTCTCCACATCCACTCTATTTGTGTCCTCTGGTCCTAGACTCCCACACTATAGGAAATATCCTCTCCACATCCACTCTATTTGTGTCCTCTGGTCCTAGACTCCCACACTATAGGAAATATCCTCTCCACATCCACTCTGTCTGTGTCCTCTGGTACTAGACTGCCCCAGTATACGAAACATCCTGTCCATATCCACTCTAACTGTGTCCTCTGTTCCTAGACTCCCCCAATATAGGAAAAATACTCTCCACATCCACTCTATCTGTGTCCTCTGCTCCGAGACTCCCCGACTAAAGGAAACATCCTGTCCACATCCACTCTATCTGTGTCCTCTGGTCCTAGACTCCCCCTCTATAGGAAACATCCTGTCCACATCCACTCTATCTGTGTCCTCTGGTCCTAGACTCCCCCACTACAGGAAACAACCTCTCCACATCCACTCGATCTGTGTGCTCTGGTCCCAGACTACCCCACCACGGGAAACATCCTCTCCACATCCACTCTATCTGTGTCCTCTGGTCCGAGCCTCCCCGACAAAAGGAAACCTCCTCTCCACATCCACTCTAACGTGTCCTCTGGTCCCAGACTACCCCACCATGGGAAACATCCTCTCCACATCCACTCCATCTGTGTCCTCTGGACCTAGACTCCCCTACTATAGGAAACAACCTCTCCACATCCACTCTATCTGAGTCCTCTGGTCCGAGACTCCCCGACTAAAAGAAACATCCTCTCCACATCCACTTTATCTGTTTCCTCTGGTCCTAGACTCCCCCACGATAGGAAACATCCTCTCCACATCCACTCTATCTGTGTCCTCTGGTCCTAGACTCCCCCAGTATAGGAAACATCCTCTCCACATCCACTCTATCTGTGTCCTCTGGTCCTAGACTCCCCACTATATTAAACAACCTGTCCACATCCACACTACCTGTGTCCTTTGGTCCTGGACTTGCCCACCACAGCAAACATCCTCTCCTCATCCACACTATCTATGTCCTCTGGTCTTAGACTCCCCCCCCTCTACAGGAAGCAACCTCTCCACATCCACTCTATCTGTGTCCTCTGGTCCCAGACTACCCCACCATGGGAAACATCCTCTCCACATCCACTCTATCTGTGTCCTCTGGTCCTAGACGCCCCTACTATAGGAAACATCCTCTCCACATCCACTCTATCTGTGTCCTCTGGTCCTCGACTCCCCCACTATAGGAAACATCCTCTCCACATCCACTCTATCTGTGTCCTCTGGTCCTAGACTCCCCCACCATAGGAAACATCCTCTCGACATCCACTCTATCTGTATCCTCTGGTCCTGGACTCCCCCACTATAGGAAACATCCTCTCGACATCCACTCTATCTGTGTCCTCTGGTCCTAGACTCCCACACTATAGGAAATATCCTCTCCACATCCACTCTATCTGTGTCCTCTGGTACTAGACTCCCCCAGTATACGAAACATCCTGTCCACATCCACTCTAACTGTGTCCTCTGCTCCTAGACTCCCCACTATAGGAAACATCCTCTCCACATCCACTCTATCTGTGTCCTTTGGTCCCAGACTTGCCCACCACAGGAAACATCCTCTCCTCATCCACTCTATCTGTGTCCTCTGGTCCTAGACTCCCCCACTACAGGAAACATCCTCTCCACATCCACTCTATCTGAGTCCTCTGGTCCCAGACTACCCCACCGCGGGAAACCTCTCAACATCCACACTATCTGTGTCCTCTGGTCCTAGACTCCCCTAATATAGGAAACATCCTCTCCACATCCACTCTATCTGTGTCCTCTGGTCCTAGACTCCCCCACTATAGGAAACATCTTCTCCACATCCACTCTATCTGTGTCCTCTGGTCCTAGACTCCCCCACTATAGCAAACATCCAATCCACATCCACTCTATCTGTGTCCTCTGGTACTAGACTCCCACACTATAGGAAATATCCTCTCCACATCCACTCTATCTGAGTCCTCTGGTACTAGACTCCCCCAGTATACGAAACATCCTGTCCACATCCACTCTAACTGTGTCCTCTGGTGCTAGACTCCCCACAATAGGAAACATCCTCTCCACATCCACTCTATCTGTGTCCTTTGGTCCCAGACTCCCCTACTATAGGAAACAACCTCTCCACATTCACTCTATCTGAGTCCTCTGGTCCCAGACTACCCCACCGCGGGAAACAACCTCTCAACATCCACACTATCTGTGTCCTCTGATCCTAGACTCCCCTAATATAGGAAACATCCTCTCCACATCAAATCTATCAGTGTCCTCTGGTCCTACAGTCCCTCACCAGAGGAAACATCCTCTCCACATCCACTCTATCTGTGTCCTCTGGTCCCAGACTACCCCACCACGGGAAACATCCACTCAACATCCACACTATCTGTGTCCTCTGGTCCTAGACTCCCCAAATATAGGAAACAACTTCTCCACAGCCACACTATCGGTGTCCTCTGGTCCTAGACTCCCCCACTATAGGAAACATACTCTCCACATCCACTCTATCTGTGTGCTCTGGTCCGATACTCCCAACTAAAGGAAACATCCTCTCCACATCCACTCTATCTGTGTCCTCTGGTCCGAGACTCGCCGACTAAAGGAAACATCTTCTCCACAGCCACACTATCGGTGTCCTCTGGTCCTAGACTCCCCCACTATAGGAAACATACTCTCCACATCCACTCTATCTGTGTCCTCTGGTCCGAGACTCCCCGACTAAAGGAAACATCTTCTCCACATCCACTCTATCTGTGTCCTCTGGTCCGAGACTCCCAACTAAAGGAAACATCCTCTCCACGTCCACTCTATCTGTGTCCTCTGGTCCGAGACTCCCCGACTAAAGGAAACATCCTCTCCACATCCACTCTATCTGTGTCCTCTGGTCCTAGACTCCCCCAGTATAGGAAACATCCTCTCCACATCCACTCTATCTGTATCCTCTGGTCCTAGACTCCCCACTATAGGAAACAACCTGTCCACATCCACTCGATCTGTGTCCTCTGGTCCCAGACTACCCCACCACGGGAAACATCCTCTCCACATCCACTCTATCTGTATCCTCTGGTCCGAGACACCCCGACTAAAGGAAACATCCTCTCCACATCCACTCTATCTGTGTCCTCTGGACCTAGACTCCCCGACTAAAAGAAACAACCTCTCCACATCCACTCTATCTGTGTCCTCTGGTCCTAGACTCCCCCAGTATAGGAAACATCCTCTCCACATCCACTCTATCTGTGTCCTCTGGTCCCAGACTACCCCACCACGGGAACCATCCTCTCCACATCCACTCCATCTGTGTCCTCTGGTCCTGGACTCCCTCACCAGAGGAAACATCCTCTCCACAACCACTATCTGTGTCCTCTGGTCCGAGCCTCCCCGACTAAAGGAAACATCCTCTCCACATCCACTCTATCTGTGTCCTCTGGTCCTAGACTCCCCCACTACAGGAAACAACCTCTCCACATCCACTCTATCTGAGTCCTCTGGTCCCAGACTACCCCACCACGGGAAACATCCTCTCCACATCCACTCCATTTGTGTCCTCTGGTCCTAGACTCCCCCACTACAGGAAACAACCTCTCCACATCCACACTATCTGTGTCCTCTGGTCCCAGACTACCCCACCACGGGAAACATCCTCTCCACATCCACTCTATCTGTGTCCTCTGGTCCGAGACTCCCCGACTAAAGGAAACATCCTCTCCACATCCACTCTATCTGTGTCCTCTGGTCCCAGACTACCCCACCACGGGAAACATCCTCTCCACATCCACTCTATCTGTGTCCTCTGGTCCTAGACTCCCCACTATAGGAAACAACCTGTCCACATCCACTCTATCTGTGTCCTCTGGTCCTAGACTCCCCACTATAGGAAACAACCCGTCCACATCCACTCTATCTGTGTCCTTTGGTCCTAGACTCCTCCACTACAGGAAACAACCTCTCCACATCCACTCTATCTGAGTCCTCTGGTCCCAGACTACCCCACCACGGGAAACATCCTCTCCACATCCACTCCATTTGTGTCCTCTGGTCCTAGACTCCCCCAGTATAGGAAACATCCTCTCCACATCCACTCTATCTGTATCCTCTGGTCCTAGACTCCCCACTATAGGAAACAACCTGTCCACATCCACTCTATCTGTGTCCTTTGGTCCTAGACTCCTCCACTACAGGAAAAAACCTCTCCACATCCACTCTATCTGTCTCCTCTGGTCCTAGACTCACCCACTATAGGAAACATCCTCTCCACATCCACTCTATCTGTGTCCTCTGGTCCGAGACTCCCCGACTAAAGGAAACATCTTCTCCACATCCACTCTATCTGTGTCCTCTGGTCCTAGACTCCCCCACTACAGGAAACAACCTCTCCACATCCACGCTATCTGTGTCCTCTGGTCCCAGACTACCCCACCGCGGGAAACATCCACACTATCTGTGTCCTCTGGTCCTAGACTCCCCTAATATAGGAAACAATCTGTCCACATCCACTCTATCTCTGTCCTCTGGTCCCAGACTACACCACCACGGGAAACATCCTCTCCACATCCACTCTATCTATGTCCTCTGGTCCGAGACTCCCCGTGTAAAGGAAACATCCTCTCCACATCCACTCTATCTGTGTCCTCTGGTCCCAGACTACCCCACCACGGGAAACATCCTCTCCACATCCACTCTATCTGTGTCCTCTGGTCCTAGACTCCCCCACTATAGGAAACATCCTCTCCACATCCACTCTATCTGTGTCCTCTGGTCCGAGACAACCCGACTAAAAGAAACAACCTCTCCACATCCACTCTATCTGTGTCCTCTGGTCCGAGACTCCCCCAGTATAGGAAACATCCTCTCCACATCCACTTTATCTGTATCCTCTGGTCCTAGACTCCCCACTATAGGAAACAACCTGTCCACATCCACTCTATCTGTGTCCTCTGGCCCTAGAGTCCCCACCACGGGAAACATCCTCTCCACATCCACTCCATTTGTGTCCTCTGGTCCTAGACTCCCCCACTACAGGAAACAACCTCTCCACATCCACTCTATCTGTGTCCTCTGGTCCCAGACTACCCCACCACGGGAAACATCCTCTCCACATCCACTCTATCTGTGTCCTCTGGTCCGAGACTCCCCGACTAAAGGAAACATCCTCTCCACATCCACTCTATCTGTGTCCTCTGGTCCCAGACTACCCCACCACGGGAAACATCCTCTCCACATCCACTCTATCTGTGTCCTCTGGTCCTAGACTCCCCACTATAGGAAACAACCTGTCCACATCCACTCTATCTGTGTCCTCTGGTCCTAGACTCCCCACTATAGGAAACAACCCGTCCACATCCACTCTATCTGTGTCCTCTGGTCCCAGACTACCCCACCACGGGAAACATCCTCTCCACATCCACTCTATCTGTGTCCTCTGGTCCGAGACTCCCCGACTAAAGGAAACATCCTCTCCACATCCACTCTATCTGTGTCCTCTGGTCCTAGACTCCCCACTATAGGAAACAACCTGTCCACATCCACTCTATCTGTGTCCTTTGGTCCTAGACTTGCCCACCACAGCAAACATCCTCTCCTCATCCACTCTATCTGTGTCCTTTGGTCCCAGAATTGCCCACCACAGGAAAGATCCTCTCCTCATCCACTTTATCTGTGTCCTCTGGTCCTAGACTCCCCGATTAAAAGAAACAACCTCTCCACATCCACTCGATCTGTATCCTCTGGTCCGAGACACCCCGACTATAGGAAACATCCTCTCCACATCCACTCTATCTGTGTCCTCTGGACCTAGACTCCCCGACTAAAAGAAACAACCTGTCCACATCCACACTACCTGTGTCCTTTGGTCCTAGACTTGCCCACCACAGCAAACATCCTCTCCTAATCCACTCTATCTGTGTCCTCTGGTCCTAGACTCCCCCACTACAGGAAACAACCTCTCCACATCCACGCTATCTGTGTCCTCTGGTCCCAGACTACCCCACCGCGGGAAACATCCACACTATCTGTGTCCTCTGGTCCTAGACTCCCCTAATATAGGAAACAATCTGTCCACATCCACTCTATCTCTGTCCTCTGGTCCCAGACTACACCACCACGGGAAACATCCTCTCCACATCCACTCTATCTGTGTCCTCTGGTCCGAGACTCCCCGTCTAAAGGAAACATCCTCTCCACATCCACTCTATCTGTGTCCTCTGGTCCCAGACTACCCCACCACGGGAAACATCCTCTCCACATCCACTCTATCTGTGTCCTCTGGTCCGAGACTCCCCGACTAAAGGAAACATCCTCTCCACATCCACTCTATCTGTGTCCTCTGGTCCTAGGCTCCCCCACTACAGGAAACAACCTCTCCACATCCACTCTATCTGTGTCCTCTGGTCCCAGACTACCCCACCACAGGAAACATCCTCTCCACATCCACTCCATCTGTGTCCTCTGGTCCTAGACTCCCCCACTACAGGAAACAACCTCTCCACATCCACTCTATCTGTGTCCTCTGGTCCCAGACTACCCCACCACGGGAAACATCCTCTCCACATCCACTCTATCTGTGTCCTCTGGTCCGAGACTCCCCGACTAAAGGAAACATCCTCTCCACATCCACTGTATCTGTGTCCTCTGGTCCCAGACTACCCCACCACGGGAAACATCCTCTCCACATCCACTCTATCTGTGTCCTCTGGTCCTAGACTCCCCACTATAGGAAACAACCTGTCCACATCCACTCTATCTGTGTCCTCTGGTCCCAGGCTACCCCACCACGGGAAACATCCTCTCCACATCCACTCTATCTGTGTCCTCTGGTCCGAGACTCCCCGACTAAAGGAAACATCCTCTCCACATCCACTCTATCTGTGTCCTCTGGTCCTAGACTCCCCACTATAGGAAACAACCTGTCCACATCCACTCTATCTGTGTCCTTTGGTCCTAGACTTACCCACCACAGCAAACATCCTCTCCTCATCCACTCTATCTGTGTCCTTTGGTCCCAGAATTGCCCACCACAGGAAAGATCCTCTCCTCATCCACTGTATCTGTGTCCTCTGGTCCTAGACTCCCCCACTACAGGAAACAACCTCTCCACATCCACTCTATCTGTGTCCTCTGGTCCCAGACTACCCCAGCACGGGAAACATCCTCTCCACATCCTCTCTATCTGTGTCCTCTGGTCCGAGACTCCCCGACTAAAGGAAACATCTCTCCACATCCACTCTATCTGTGTCCTCTGGTCCTAGACTCCCCCAGTATAGGAAACATCCTCTCCACATCCACTCGATCTGTGTCCTCTGGTCCCAGACTACCCCACCACGGGAAACATCCTCTCCACATCCACTCTATCTGTATCCTCTGGTCCGAGACACCCCGACTAAAGGAAACATCCTCTCCACATCCACTCTATCTGTGTCCTCTGGACCTAGACTCCCCGACTAAAAGAAACAACCTCTCCACATCCACTCTATCTGTGTCCTCTGGTGCTAGACTCCCCCAGTATAGGAAACATCCTCTCCACATCCACTCTATCTGTGTCCTCTGGTCCCAGACTACCCCACCACGGGAACCATCCTCTCCACATCCACTCCATCTGTGTCCTCTGGACGTAGACTCCCTTACTGTAGGAAACAGCCTCTCCACATCCACTCTATCTGTGTCCTCTGGTCCTGGACTCCCTCACCAGAGGAAACATACTCTCCACAACCACTCTATCTGTGTCCTCTGGTCCGAGCGTCCCCGACTAAAGGAAACATCCTCTCCACATCCACTCTATCTGTGTCCTCTGGTCCTAGACTCCCCCACTACAGGAAACAACCTCTCCACATCCACTCTATCTGTGTCCTCTGGTCCCAGACTACCCCACCACGGGAAACATCCTCTCCACATCCACTCTATCTGTGTCCTCTGGTCCGAGACTCCCCGACTAAAGGAAACATCCTCTCCACATCCACTCTATCTGTGTCCTCTGGTCCTAGACTCCCCCAGTATAGGAAACATCCTCTCCACATCCACTCTATCTGTATCCTCTGGTCCTAGACTCCCCACTATAGGAAACAACCTGTCCACATCCACTCTATCTGTGTCCTCTGGTCCCAGACTACCCCACCACGGGAAACATCCTCTCCACATCCACTCTATCTCTGTCCTCTGGTCCGAGACTCCCCGACTAAAGGAAACATCCTCTCCACATCCACTCTATCTGTGTCCTCTGGTCCGAGACTCCCCGACTAAAGGAAACATCTTCTCCACATCCACTCTATCTGTGTCCTCTGGTCCCAGACTACCCCACCACGGGAAACATCCTCTCCACATCCACTCTATCTGTGTCCTCTGGTCCTAGACTCCCCCACTACAGGAAACATCCTCTCCACATCCACTCTATCTGTGTCCTCTGGTCCTAGACTCCCCCAGTATAGGAAACATCCTCTCGACATCCACTCTATCTGTATCCTCTGGTCCTAGACTCCCCACTATAGGAAACAACCTGTCCACATCCACTCTATCTGTGTCCTTTGGTCCTAGAGTTGCCCACCACAGCAAACATCCTCTCCTCATCCACTCTATCTGTGTCCTTTGGTCCCAGAATTGCCCACCACAGGAAACATCCTCTCCTCATCCACTTTATCTGTGTCCTCTGGTCCTAGACTCCCCCACTACAGGAAACATCCACACTATCTGTGTCCTCTGGTCCTAGACTCCCCCACTATAGGAAACATCCTCTCCACATCCACTCTATCTGTGTCCTCTGGTCCGAGACTCCCCGACTAAAGGAAACATCTTCTCCACATCCACTCTATCTGTGTTCTCTGGTCCTAGACTCCCCCACTACAGGAAACAACCTCACCACATCCACGCTATCTGTGTCCTCTGGTCCCAGACTACCCCACCGCGGGAAACATCCACACTATCTGTGTCCTCTGGTCCTAGTCTCCCCTAATATAGGAAACAATCTGCCCACATCCACTCTATCTCTGTCCTCTGGTCCCAGACTACACCACCACGGGAAACATCCTCTCCACATCCACTCTATCTGTGTCCTCTGGTCCGAGACTCCCCGACTAAAGGAAACATCCTCTCCACATCCACTCTATCTGTGTCCTCTGGTCCCAGACTACCCCACCACGGGAATCATCCTCTCCACATCCACTCTATCTGTGTCCTCTGGTCCTAGACTCCCCCACTATAGGAAACATCCTCTCCACATCCACTCTATCTGTGTCCTCTGGTCCGAGACAACCCGACTAAAAGAAACAACCTCTCCACATCCACTCTATCTGTGTCCTCTGGTCCGAGGCTCCCCCAGTATAGGAAACATCCTCTCCACATCCACTCTATCTGTATCCTCTGGTCCTAGACTCCCCACTATAGGAAACAACCTGTCCACATCCACTCTATCTGTGTCCTTTGGTCCTAGACTCCTCCACGACAGGAAACAACCTCTCCACATCCACTCTATCTGTGTCCTTTGTTCCTAGACTTGCCCACCACAGCAAACATCCTCTCCTCATCCACTCTATCTGTGTCCTTTGGTCCCAGAATTACCCACCACAGGAAACATCCTCTCCTCATCCAGTTTATCTGTGTCCTCTGGTCCTAGAATCCCCCACTACAGGAAACAACCTCTCCACATCCACTCTATCTGTGTCCTCTGGTCCCAGACTACCCCACCGCGGGAAACATCCACACTATCTGTGTCCTCTGGTCCTAGACTCCCCTAATATAGGAAACATCCTCTCCACATCCACTCTATCTGTGTCCTCTGGTCCTAGACTCCCCCACTATAGGAAACATACTCTCCACATCCACTCTATCTGTGTCCTCTGGTCAGAGACTCCCCGACTAAAGGAAACATTCTCTCCACATCCACTCCATCTGTGTCCTCTGGTCCTAGACTCACCCACTACAGGAAACAGCCACTCCACATCCACTCTGTCTGTGTCCTCTGGACCTAGACTCCCCTACTATAGGAAACAACCTCTCCACATCCACTCTATCTGTGTCCTCTGGTCCCAGACTACCCCACGACGGGAAACATCCTCTCCACATCCACTCTATCTGTGTCCTCTGGTCCGAGACTCCCCGACTAAAGGAAACATCCTCTCCACATCCACTCTATCTGTCTCCTCTGGTCCCAGACTACCCCACCACGGGAAACATCCTCTACACATCCACTCCATCTATGTCCTCTGGACGTAGACTACCTTACTGTAGGAAACATCTTCTCCACATCCACTCTATCTGTGTCCTCTGGTCCTAGACTCCCCCACTATAGGAAACATCCTCTCCACATCCACTCTATCTGTGTCCTCTGGTCCTAGACTCCCCACTATAGGAAACAACCTGTCCACATCCACACTATCTGTGTCCTTTGGTCCTAGACTTGCCTACCACAGCAAACATCCTCTCCACATCCACTCTATCTGTGTCCTCTGGTCCTAGACTTCCCCAATACAGGAAACAACCACTCCACATCCACTCTAACTGTGTGCTCTGGTCCCAGACTACCCCACCACGGGAAACATCCTCTCCACATCCACTCTATCTGTGTCCTCTGGTCCTAGACTCCCTCACCAGAGGAAACATCCTCTCCACAACCACTCTATCTGTGTCCTCTGGTCCGAGCCTCCCCGACTAAAGGAAACATCCTCTCCACATCCACTCTATCTGTCTCCTCTGGTCCTAGACTTTCCCACCACGGGAAACATCCTCTCCACATCCACTCTATCTGTCTCCTCTGGTCATAGACTTGCCCACCACAGGAAACATCCTCTCCACATCCACTCTATCTGTGTCCTCTGGTCCTAGACTCCCCACTATAGGAAACAACCTGTACACATCCACTCTATCTGTGTCCTTTGGTCCTAGACTTGCCCACCACAGCAAACATCCTCTCCT
The DNA here is from genome assembly GCF_030144855.1 of Hypanus sabinus. Classification (NCBI taxonomy): domain Eukaryota; kingdom Metazoa; phylum Chordata; class Chondrichthyes; order Myliobatiformes; family Dasyatidae; genus Hypanus; species Hypanus sabinus. Next base: position 93,063 of record NW_026779047.1, on the reverse strand, counting down.
CATCCACTCTATCTGTGTCCTTTGGTCCCAGAATTGCCCACCACAGGAAAGATCCTCTCCTCATCCACTGTATCTGTGTCCTCTGGTCCTAGACTCCCCCACTACAGGAAACAACCTCTCCACATCCACTCTATCTGTGTCCTCTGGTCCCAGACTACCCCAGCACGGGAAACATCCTCTCCACATCCTCTCTATCTGTGTCCTCTGGTCCGAGACTCCCCGACTAAAGGAAACATCTCTCCACATCCACTCTATCTGTGTCCTCTGGTCCTAGACTCCCCCAGTATAGGAAACATCCTCTCCACATCCACTCGATCTGTGTCCTCTGGTCCCAGACTACCCCACCACGGGAAACATCCTCTCCACATCCACTCTATCTGTATCCTCTGGTCCGAGACACCCCGACTAAAGGAAACATCCTCTCCACATCCACTCTATCTGTGTCCTCTGGACCTAGACTCCCCGACTAAAAGAAACAACCTCTCCACATCCACTCTATCTGTGTCCTCTGGTGCTAGACTCCCCCAGTATAGGAAACATCCTCTCCACATCCACTCTATCTGTGTCCTCTGGTCCCAGACTACCCCACCACGGGAACCATCCTCTCCACATCCACTCCATCTGTGTCCTCTGGACGTAGACTCCCTTACTGTAGGAAACAGCCTCTCCACATCCACTCTATCTGTGTCCTCTGGTCCTGGACTCCCTCACCAGAGGAAACATACTCTCCACAACCACTCTATCTGTGTCCTCTGGTCCGAGCGTCCCCGACTAAAGGAAACATCCTCTCCACATCCACTCTATCTGTGTCCTCTGGTCCTAGACTCCCCCACTACAGGAAACAACCTCTCCACATCCACTCTATCTGTGTCCTCTGGTCCCAGACTACCCCACCACGGGAAACATCCTCTCCACATCCACTCTATCTGTGTCCTCTGGTCCGAGACTCCCCGACTAAAGGAAACATCCTCTCCACATCCACTCTATCTGTGTCCTCTGGTCCTAGACTCCCCCAGTATAGGAAACATCCTCTCCACATCCACTCTATCTGTATCCTCTGGTCCTAGACTCCCCACTATAGGAAACAACCTGTCCACATCCACTCTATCTGTGTCCTCTGGTCCCAGACTACCCCACCACGGGAAACATCCTCTCCACATCCACTCTATCTCTGTCCTCTGGTCCGAGACTCCCCGACTAAAGGAAACATCCTCTCCACATCCACTCTATCTGTGTCCTCTGGTCCGAGACTCCCCGACTAAAGGAAACATCTTCTCCACATCCACTCTATCTGTGTCCTCTGGTCCCAGACTACCCCACCACGGGAAACATCCTCTCCACATCCACTCTATCTGTGTCCTCTGGTCCTAGACTCCCCCACTACAGGAAACATCCTCTCCACATCCACTCTATCTGTGTCCTCTGGTCCTAGACTCCCCCAGTATAGGAAACATCCTCTCGACATCCACTCTATCTGTATCCTCTGGTCCTAGACTCCCCACTATAGGAAACAACCTGTCCACATCCACTCTATCTGTGTCCTTTGGTCCTAGAGTTGCCCACCACAGCAAACATCCTCTCCTCATCCACTCTATCTGTGTCCTTTGGTCCCAGAATTGCCCACCACAGGAAACATCCTCTCCTCATCCACTTTATCTGTGTCCTCTGGTCCTAGACTCCCCCACTACAGGAAACATCCACACTATCTGTGTCCTCTGGTCCTAGACTCCCCCACTATAGGAAACATCCTCTCCACATCCACTCTATCTGTGTCCTCTGGTCCGAGACTCCCCGACTAAAGGAAACATCTTCTCCACATCCACTCTATCTGTGTCCTCTGGTCCTAGACTCCCCCACTACAGGAAACAACCTCACCACATCCACGCTATCTGTGTCCTCTGGTCCCAGACTACCCCACCGCGGGAAACATCCACACTATCTGTGTCCTCTGGTCCTAGTCTCCCCTAATATAGGAAACAATCTGCCCACATCCACTCTATCTCTGTCCTCTGGTCCCAGACTACACCACCACGGGAAACATCCTCTCCACATCCACTCTATCTGTGTCCTCTGGTCCGAGACTCCCCGACTAAAGGAAACATCCTCTCCACATCCACTCTATCTGTGTCCTCTGGTCCCAGACTACCCCACCACGGGAATCATCCTCTCCACATCCACTCTATCTGTGTCCTCTGGTCCTAGACTCCCCCACTATAGGAAACATCCTCTCCACATCCACTCTATCTGTGTCCTCTGGTCCGAGACAACCCGACTAAAAGAAACAACCTCTCCACATCCACTCTATCTGTGTCCTCTGGTCCGAGGCTCCCCCAGTATAGGAAACATCCTCTCCACATCCACTCTATCTGTATCCTCTGGTCCTAGACTCCCCACTATAGGAAACAACCTGTCCACATCCACTCTATCTGTGTCCTTTGGTCCTAGACTCCTCCACTACAGGAAACAACCTCTCCACATCCACTCTATCTGTGTCCTTTGTTCCTAGACTTGCCCACCACAGCAAACATCCTCTCCTCATCCACTCTATCTGTGTCCTTTGGTCCCAGAATTACCCACCACAGGAAACATCCTCTCCTCATCCAGTTTATCTGTGTCCTCTGGTCCTAGAATCCCCCACTACAGGAAACAACCTCTCCACATCCACTCTATCTGTGTCCTCTGGTCCCAGACTACCCCACCGCGGGAAACATCCACACTATCTGTGTCCTCTGGTCCTAGACTCCCCTAATATAGGAAACATCCTCTCCACATCCACTCTATCTGTGTCCTCTGGTCCTAGACTCCCCCACTATAGGAAACATACTCTCCACATCCACTCTATCTGTGTCCTCTGGTCAGAGACTCCCCGACTAAAGGAAACATTCTCTCCACATCCACTCCATCTGTGTCCTCTGGTCCTAGACTCACCCACTACAGGAAACAGCCACTCCACATCCACTCTGTCTGTGTCCTCTGGACCTAGACTCCCCTACTATAGGAAACAACCTCTCCACATCCACTCTATCTGTGTCCTCTGGTCCCAGACTACCCCACGACGGGAAACATCCTCTCCACATCCACTCTATCTGTCTCCTCTGGTCCCAGACGACCCCACCACGGGAAACATCCTCTACACATCCACTCCATCTGTGTCCTCTGGACGTAGACTACCTTACTGTAGGAAACATCTTCTCCACATCCACTCTATCTGTGTCCTCTGGTCCTAGACTCCCCCACTATAGGAAACATCCTCTCCACATCCACTCTATCTGTGTCCTCTGGTCCTAGACTCCCCACTATAGGAAACAACCTGTCCACATCCACACTATCTGTGTCCTTTGGTCCTAGACTTGCCTACCACAGCAAACATCCTCTCCACATCCACTCTATCTGTGTCCTCTGGTCCTAGACTTCCCCAATACAGGAAACAACCACTCCACATCCACTCTAACTGTGTGCTCTGGTCCCAGACTACCCCACCACGGGAAACATCCTCTCCACATCCACTCTATCTGTGTCCTCTGGTCCTAGACTCCCTCACCAGAGGAAACATCCTCTCCACAACCACTCTATCTGTGTCCTCTGGTCCGAGCCTCCCCGACTAAAGGAAACATCCTCTCCACATCCACTCTATCTGTCTCCTCTGGTCCTAGACTTTCCCACCACGGGAAACATCCTCTCCACATCCACTCTATCTGTCTCCTCTGGTCATAGACTTGCCCACCACAGGAAACATCCTCTCCACATCCACTCTATCTGTGTCCTCTGGTCCTAGACTCCCCCACTACAGGAAACAACCTCTCCACATCCACTCTATCGTGTCCTCTGGTCCCAGACTACCCCACCATGGGAAACATCCTCTCCACATCCACTCCATCTGTGTCCTCTGGACCAAGACTCCCCGACTAAAAGAAACATCCTCTCCACATCCACTTTATCTGTCTCCTCTGGTCCTAGACTCCCCCAGTATAGGATACATCCTCTCCACATCCACTCTATCTGTCTCCTCTGGTCCTAGACTTTTCCACCACGGGAAACATCCTCTCCACATCCACTCTATCTGTCTCCTCTGGTCATAGACTTGCCCACCACAGGAAACTTCCTCTCCACATCCACTCTATCTGTGTCCTCTGGTCCTAGACTCCCCCACTACAGGAAACAACCTCTCCACATCCACTCTATCGTGTCCTCTGGTCCCAGACAACCCCACCATGGGAAACATCCTCTCCACATCCACTCCATCTGTGTCCTCTGGACCAAGACTCCCCTACTATAGGAAACAATCCTCTCCACATCCACTCTATCTGTGTCCTCTGGTCCGAGACTCCCCGACTAAAAGAAACATCCTCTCCACATCCACTTTATCTGTCTCCTCTGGTCCTAGACTCCCCCACTATAGGAAACATCCTCTCCACATCCACTCTATCTGTGTCCTCTGGTCCTAGACTCCCCCAGTATAGGAAACATCCTCTCCACATTAACTCTATCTGTGTCCTCTGGTCCTAGACTCCCCGCTATAGGAAACATCCTCTCCACATCCACTCTATCTGTGTCCTCTGGTCCTAGACTCCCCCAGTATAGGAAACATCCTCTCCACATCCACTCTATCTGTGTCCTCTGGTCCTAGACTCCCCCAGTATAGGAAACATCCTCTCCACATCCACTCTATCTGTGTCCTCTGGTCCTAGACTCCCCACTATAGGAAACAACCTGTCCACATCCACACTACCTGTGTCCTTTGGTCCTAGACTTGCCCACCACAGCAAACTTCCTCTCCTCATCCACTCTATCTATGTCCTCTGGTCTTAGACTCCCCCCCCCCTACAGAAAGCAACCTCTCCACATCCACTCTATCTGTGTCCTCTGGTCCCAGACTACCCCACCATGGGAAACATCCTCTCCACATCCACTGAATCTGTGTCCTCTGCTCCTAGACGCCCCTACTATAGGAAACATCCTCTCCACATCCACTCTATCTGTGTCCTCTGGTCCTAGACTCCCTCACCAGAGGAAACATCCTCTCCACATCCACTCTATCTGTATCCTCTGGTCCTGGACTCCCCCACTATAGGAAACATCCTCTCGACATCCACTCTATCTGTGTCCTCTGGTCCTAGACTCCCACACTATAGGAAATATCCTCTCCACATCCACTCTATCTGTGTCCTCTGCTACTAGACTCCCCCAGTATACGAAACATCCTGTCCACATCCACTCTAACTGTGTCCTCTGCTCCTAGACTCCCCACTATAGGAAACATCCTCTCCACATCCACTCTATCTGTGTCCTTTGGTCCCAGACTTGCCCACCACAGGAAACATCCTCTCCTCATCCACTCAATCTGTGTCCTCTGGTCCTAGACTCCCCCACTACAGGAAACAACCTCTCCACATCCACTCTATCTGTATCCTCTGGTCCCAGACTACCCCACCGCGGGAAACAACCTCTCAACATCCACACTATCTGTGTCCTCTGGTCCTAGACTCCCCCACTATAGGAAACATCTTCTCCACATCCACTCTATCTGTGTCCTCTGGTCCTAGACTCCCCCACTATAGGAAACATCCTCTCCACATCCACTCTATTTGTGTCCTCTGGTCCTAGACTCCCACACTATAGGAAATATCCTCTCCACATCCACTCTATCTGTGTCCTCTGGTACTAGACTGCCCCAGTATACGAAACATCCTGTCCACATCCACTCTAACTGTGTCCTCTGTTCCTAGACTCCCCCACTATAGGAAAAATACTCTCCACATCCACTCTATCTGTGTCCTCTGCTCCGAGACTCCCCGACTAAAGGAAACATCCTGTCCACATCCACTCTATCTGTGTCCTCTGGTCCTAGACTCCCCCTCTATAGGAAACATCCTGTCCACATCCACTCTATCTGTGTCCTCTGGTCCTAGACTCCCCCACTACAGGAAACAACCTCTCCACATCCACTCGATCTGTGTGCTCTGGTCCCAGACTACCCCACCACGGGAAACATCCTCTCCACATCCACTCTATCTGTGTCCTCTGGTCCGCGCCTCCCCGACAAAAGGAAACATCCTCTCCACATCCACTCTAACGTGTCCTCTGGTCCCAGACTACCCCACCATGGGAAACATCCTCTCCACATCCACTCCATCTGTGTCCTCTGGACCTAGACTCCCCTACTATAGGAAACAACCTCTCCACATCCACTCTATCTGAGTCCTCTGGTCCGAGACTCCCCGACTAAAAGAAACATCCTCTCCACATCCACTTTATCTGTTTCCTCTGGTCCTACACTCCCCCACGATAGGAAACATCCTCTCCACATCCACTCTATCTGTGTCGTCTGGTCCTAGACTCCCCCAGTATAGGAAACATCCTCTCCACATCCACTCTATCTGTGTCCTCTGGTCCTAGACGCCCCTACTATAGGAAACATCCTCTCCACATCCACTCTATCTGTGTCCTCTGGTCCTAGACTCCCCCACTATAGGAAACATCCTCTCCACATCCACTCTATCTGTGTCCTCTGGTCCTAGACTCCCCCACCATAGGAAACATCCTCTCGACATCCACTCTATCTGTATCCTCTGGTCCTAGACTCCCCATTATATTAAACAACCTGTCCACATCCACACTACCTGTGTCCTTTGGTCCTGGACTTGCCCACCACAGCAAACATCCTCTCCTCATCCACTCTATCTATGTCCTCTGGTCTTAGACTCCCCCCCCCCCTACAGGAAGCAACCTCTCCACATCCACTCTATCTGTGTCCTCTGGTCCCAGACTACCCCACCATGGGAAACATCCTCTCCACATCCACTCTATCTGTGTCCTCTGGTCCTAGACGCCCCTACTATAGGAAACATCCTCTCCACATCCACTCTATCTGTGTCCTCTGGTCCTAGACTCCCCCACTATAGGAAACATCCTCTCCACATCCACTCTATCTGTGTCCTCTGGTCCTAGACTCCCCCACCATAGGAAACATCCTCTCGACATCCACTCTATCTGTATCCTCTGGTCCTGGACTCCCCCACTATAGGAAACATCCTCTCGACATCCACTCTATCTGTGTCCTCTGGTCCTAGACTCCCACACTATAGGAAATATCCTCTCCACATCCACTCTATCTGTGTCCTCTGGTACTAGACTCCCCCAGTATACGAAACATCCTGTCCACATCCACTCTAACTGTGTCCTCTGCTCCTAGACACCCCACTATAGGAAACATCCTCTCCACATCCACTCTATCTGTGTCCTTTGGTCCCAGACTTGCCCACCACAGGAAACATCCTCTCCTCATCCACTCTATCTGTGTCCTCTGGTCCTAGACTCCCCCACTACAGGAAACAACCTCTCCACATCCACTCTATCTGAGTCCTCTGGTCCCAGACTACCCCACCGCTGGAAACCTCTCAACATCCACACTATCTGTGTCCTCTGGTCCTAGACTCCCCTAATATAGGAAACATCCTCTCCACATCCACTCTATCTGTGTCCTCTGGTCCTAGACTCCCCCACTATAGGAAACATCTTCTCCACGTCCACTCTATCTGTGTCCTCTGGTCCTAGACTCCCCCACTATAGCAAACATCCAATCCACATCCACTCTATCTGTGTCCTCTGGTACTAGACTCCCACACTATAGGAAATATCCTCTCCACATCCACTCTATCTGAGTCCTCTGCTACTAGACTCCCCCAGTATACGAAACATCCTGTCCACATCCACTCTAACTGTGTCCTCTGGTGCTAGACTCCCCACAATAGGAAACATCCTCTCCACATCCACTCTATCTGTGTCCTTTGGTCCCAGACTCCCCTACTATAGGAAACAACCTCTCCACATCCACTCTATCTGAGTCCTCTGGTCCCAGACTACCCCACCGCGGGAAACAACCTCTCAACATCCACACTATCTGTGTCCTCTGGTCCTAGACTCCCCTAATATAGGAAACATCCTCTCCACATCCACTCTATCTGTGTCCTCTGGTCCTAGACTCCCCCACTATAGGAAACATCTTCTCCACATTCACTCTATCTGTGTCCTCTGGTCCTAGACTCCCCACTATTGGAAAAATCCTCTTCACATCCACTCTATCTGTGTCCTTTGGTCCCAGACTTGCCCACCACAGGAAACATCCTCTCCTCATCCACTCTAACTGTGTCCACTGGTCCCAGACTACCCCACCGCGGGAAACATCCACTCAACATCCACACTATCTGTGTCCTCTGGTCCTAGACTCCCCTAATATAGGAAACATCCTCTCCACATCCAATCTATCAGTGTCATCTGGTCCTACAGTCCCTCACCAGAGGAAACATCCTCTCCACATCCACTCTATCTGTGTCCTCTGGTCCCAGACTACCCCACCACGGGAAACATCCACTCAACATCCACACTATCTGTGTCCTCTGGTCCTAGACTCCCCAAATATAGGAAACAACTTCTCCATAGCCACACTATCGGTGTCCTCTGGTCCTAGACTCCCCCACTATAGGAAACATACTCTCCACATCCACTCTATCTGTGTGCTCTGGTCCGAGACTCCCAACTAAAGGAAACATCCTCTCCACATCCACTCTATCTGTGTCCTCTGGTCCGAGACTCCCCGACTAAAGGAAACATCTTCTCCACAGCCACACTATCGGTGTCCTCTGGTCCTAGACTCCCCCACTATAGGAAACATACTCTCCACATCCACTCTATCTGTGTTCTCTGGTCCGAGACTCCCAACTAAAGGAAACATCCTCTCCACATCCACTCTATCTGTGTCCTCTGGTCCGAGACTCCCCGACTAAAGGAAACATCTTCCCCACATCCACTCTATCTGTGTCCTCTGGTCCGAGACTCCCAACTAAAGGAAACATCCTCTCCACATCTACTCTATTTGTGTCCTCTGGTCCTAGACTCCCACACTATAGGAAATATCCTCTCCACATCCACTCTATCTGTGTCCTCTGGTACTGGACTGCCCCAGTATACGAAACATCCTGTCCACATCCACTCTAACTGTGTCCTCTGTTCCTAGACTCCCCCACTATAGGAAAAATACTCTCCACATCCACTCTATCTGTGTCCTCTGCTCCGAGACTCCCCGACTAAAGGAAACATCCTGTCCACATCCACTCTATCTGTGTCCTCTGGTCCTAGACTCCCCCTTATAGGAAACATCCTGTCCACATCCACTCGATCTGTGTCCTCTGGTCCTAGACTCCCCCAGTATAGGAAACATCCTCTCCACATCCACTCTATCTGTGTCCTCTGGTCCTAGACTCCCCACTATAGGAAACAACCTGTCCACATCCACACTACCTGTGTCCTTTGGTCCTAGACTTGCCCACCACAGCAAACTTCCTCTCCTCATCCACTCTATCTATGTCCTCTGGTCTTAGACTCCCCCCCCCCTACAGAAAGCAACCTCTCCACATCCACTCTATCTGTGTCCTCTGGTCCCAGACTACCCCACCATGGGAAACATCCTCTCCACATCCACTCTATCTGTGTCCTCTGCTCCTAGTCGCCCCTACTATAGGATACATCCTCTCCACATCCACTCTATCTGTGTCCTCTGGTCCTAGACTCCCTCACCAGAGGAAACATCCTCTCCACATCCACTCTATCTGTATGCTCTGGTCCTGGACTCCCCCACTATAGGAAACATCCTCTCGACATCCACTCTATCTGTGTCCTCTGGTCCTAGACTCCCACACTATAGGAAATATCCTCTCCACATCCACTCTATCTGTGTCCTCTGCTACTAGACTCGCCCAGTATACGAAACATCCTGTCCACACCCACTCTAACTGTGTCCTCTGCTCCTAGACTCCCCACTATAGGAAACATCCTCTCCACATCCACTCTATCTGTGTCCTTTGGTCCCAGACTTGCCCACCACAGGAAACATCCTCTCCTCATCCACTCAATCTGTGTCCTCTGGTCCTAGACTCCCCCACTACAGGAAACAACCTCTCCACATCCACTCTATCTGTGTCCTCTGGTCCCAGACTACCCCACCGCGGGAAACAACCTCTCAACATCCACACTATCTGTGTCCTCTGGTCCTAGACTCCCCTAATATAGGAAACATCCTCTCCACATCCACTCTATCTGTGTCCTCTGGTCCTAGACTCCCCCACTATAGGAAACATCTTCTCCACATCCACTCTATCTGTGTCCTCTGGTCCTAGACTCCCCCTCTATAGGAAACATCCTCTCCACATCCACTCTATTTGTGTCCTCTGGTCCTAGACTCCCACACTATAGGAAATATCCTCTCCACATCCACTCTATCTGTGTCCTCTGGTACTAGACTGCCCCAGTATACGAAACATCCTGTCCACATCCACTCTAACTGTGTCCTCTGTTCCTAGACTCCCCCACTATAGGAAAAATACTCTCCACATCCACTCTATCTGTGTCCTCTGCTCCGAGACTCCCCGACTAAAGGAAACATCCTGTCCACATCCACTCTATCTGTGTCCTCTGGTCCTAGACTCCCACACTATAGGAAATATCCTCTCCACATCCACTCTATCTGTGTCCTCTGCTACTAGACTCCCCCAGTATACGAAACATCCTGTCCACACCCACTCTAACTGTGTCCTCTGCTCCTAGACTCCCCACTATAGGAAACATCCTCTCCACATCCACTCTATCTGTGTCCTTTGGTCCCAGACTTGCCCACCACAGGAAACATCCTCTCCTCATCCACTCAATCTGTGTCCTCTGGTCCTAGACTCCCCCACTACAGGAAACAACCTCTCCACATCCACTCTATCTGTGTCCTCTGGTCCCAGACTACCCCACCGCGGGAAACAACCTCTCAACATCCACACTATCTGTGTCCTCTGGTCCTAGACTCCCCTAATATAGGAAACATCCTCTCCACATCCACTCTATCTGTGTCCTCTGGTCCTAGACTCCCCCACTATAGGAAACATCTTCTCCACATCCACTCTATCTGTGTCCTCTGGTCCTAGACTCCCCCTCTATAGGAAACATCCTCTCCACATCCACTCTATTTGTGTCCTCTGGTCCTAGACTCCCACACTATAGGAAATATCCTCTCCACATCCACTCTATCTGTGTCCTCTGGTACTAGACTGCCCCAGAATATGAAACATCCTGTCCACATCCACTCTAACTGTGTCCTCTGTTCCTAGACTCCCCCACTATAGGAAAAATACTCTCCACATCCACTCTATCTGTGTCCTCTGCTCCGAGACTCCCCGACTAAAGGAAACATCCTGTCCACATCCACTCTATCTGTGTCCTCTGGTCCTAGACTCCCCCTCTATAGGAAACATCCTGTCCACATCCACTCTATCTGTGTCCTCTGGTCCTAGACTCCCACACTATAGGAAATATCCTCTCCACATCCACTCTATCTGTGTCCTCTGCTACTAGACTCCCCCAGTATACGAAACATCCTGTCCACACCCACTCTAACTGTGTCCTCTGCTCCTAGACTCCCCACTATAGGAAACATCCTCTCCACATCCACTCTATCTGTGTCCTTTGGTCCCAGACTTGCCCACCACAGGAAACATCCTCTCCTCATCCACTCAATCTGTGTCCTCTGGTCCTAGACTCCCCCACTACAGGAAACAACCTCTCCACATCCACTCTATCTGTGTCCTCTGGTCCCAGACTACCCCACCGCGGGAAACAACCTCTCAACATCCACACTATCTGTGTCCTCTGGTCCTAGACTCCCCTAATATAGGAAACATCCTCTCCACATCCACTCTATCTGTGTCCTCTGGTCCTAGACTCCCCCACTATAGGAAACATCTTCTCCACATCCACTCTATCTGTGTCCTCTGGTCCTAGACTCCCCCTCTATAGGAAACATCCTCTCCACATCCACTCTATTTGTGTCCTCTGGTCCTAGACTCCCACACTATAGGAAATATCCTCTCCACATCCACTCTATCTGTGTCCTCTGGTACTAGACTGCCCCAGTATATGAAACATCCTGTCCACATCCACTCTAACTGTGTCCTCTGTTCCTAGACTCCCCCACTATAGGAAAAATACTCTCCACATCCACTCTATCTGTGTCCTCTGCTCCGAGACTCCCCGACTAAAGGAAACATCCTGTCCACATCCACTCTATCTGTGTCCTCTGGTCCTAGTCTCCCCCTCTATAGGAAACATCCTGTCCACATCCACTCTATCTGTGTCCTCTGGTCCTAGACTCCCCCACTACAGGAAACAACCTCTCCACGTCCACTCGATCTGTGTGCTCTGGTCCCAGACTACCCCACCACGGGAAACATCCTCTCCACATCCACTCTATCTGTGTCCTCTGGTCCGAGCCTCCCCGACAAAAGGAAACATCCTCTCCACATCCACTCTAACGTGTCCTCTGGTAACAGACTACCCCACCATGGGAAACATCCTCTCCACATCCACTCCATCTGTGTCCTCTGGACCTAGACTCCCCTACTATAGGAAACAACCTCTCCACATCCACTCTATCTGTGTCCTTTGGTCCTAGACTCCCCCACTATAGGAAACATCTTCTCCACATCCACTCTATCTGTGTCCTCTGGTCCTAGACTCCCCCTCTATAGGAAACATCCTCTCCACATCCACTCTATTTGTGTCCTCTGGTCCTAGACTCCCACACTATAGGAAATATCCTCTCCACATCCACTCTATCTGTGTCCTCTGGTACTAGACTGCCCCAGAATATGAAACATCCTGTCCACATCCACTCTAACTGTGTCCTCTGTTCCTAGACTCCCCCACTATAGGAAAAATACTCTCCACATCCACTCTATCTGTGTCCTCTGCTCCGAGACTCCCCGACTAAAGGAAACATCCTGTCCACATCCACTCTATCTGTGTCCTCTGGTCCTAGACTCCCCCTCTATAGGAAACATCCTGTCCACATCCACTCTATCTGTGTCCTCTGGTCCTAGACTCCCACACTATAGGAAATATCCTCTCCACATCCACTCTATCTGTGTCCTCTGCTACTAGACTCCCCCAGTATACGAAACATCCTGTCCACACCCACTCTAACTGTGTCCTCTGCTCCTAGACTCCCCACTATAGGAAACATCCTCTCCACATCCACTCTATCTGTGTCCTTTGGTCCCAGACTTGCCCACCACAGGAAACATCCTCTCCTCATCCACTCAATCTGTGTCCTCTGGTCCTAGACTCCCCCACTACAGGAAACAACCTCTCCACATCCACTCTATCTGTGTCCTCTGGTCCCAGACTACCCCACCGCGGGAAACAACCTCTCAACATCCACACTATCTGTGTCCTCTGGTCCTAGACTCCCCTAATATAGGAAACATCCTCTCCACATCCACTCTATCTGTGTCCTCTGGTCCTAGACTCCCCCACTATAGGAAACATCTTCTCCACATCCACTCTATCTGTGTCCTCTGGTCCTAGACTCCCCCTCTATAGGAAACATCCTCTCCACATCCACTCTATTTGTGTCCTCTGGTCCTAGACTCCCACACTATAGGAAATATCCTCTCCACATCCACTCTATCTGTGTCCTCTGGTACTAGACTGCCCCAGTATACGAAACATCCTGTCCACATCCACTCTAACTGTGTCCTCTGTTCCTAGACTCCCCCACTATAGGAAAAATACTCTCCACATCCACTCTATCTGTGTCCTCTGCTCCGAGACTCCCCGACTAAAGGAAACATCCTGTCCACATCCACTCTATCTGTGTCCTCTGGTCCTAGTCTCCCCCTCTATAGGAAACATCCTGTCCACATCCACTCTATCTGTGTCCTCTGGTCCTAGACTCCCCCACTACAGGAAACAACCTCTCCACGTCCACTCGATCTGTGTGCTCTGGTCCCAGACTACCCCACCACGGGAAACATCCTCTCCACATCCACTCTATCTGTGTCCTCTGGTCCGAGCCTCCCCGACAAAAGGAAACATCCTCTCCACATCCACTCTAACGTGTCCTCTGGTCCCAGACTACCCCACCATGGGAAACATCCTCTCCACATCCACTCCATCTGTGTCCTCTGGACCTAGACTCCCCTACTATAGGAAACAACCTCTCCACATCCACTCTATCTGAGTCCTCTGGTCCGAGACTCCCCGACTAAAAGAAACATCCTCTCCACATCCACTTTATCTGTTTCCTCTGGTCCTAGACTCCCCCAGTATAGGAAACATCCTCTCCACATCCACTCTATCTGTGTCCTCTGGTCCTAGACTCCCCCAGTATAGGAAACATCCTCTCCACATCCACTCTATCTGTGTCCTCTGGTCCTAGACTCCCCACTATATTAAACAACCTGTCCACATCCACACTACCTGTGTCCTTTGGTCCTGGAATTGCCCACCACAGCAAACATCCTCTCCTCATCCACTCTATCTATGTCCTCTGGTCTTAGACTCCCCCCCCCCCTACAGGAAGCAACCTCTCCACATCCACTCTATCTGTGTCCTCTGGTCCCAGACTACCCCACCATGAGAAACATCTTCTCCACATCCACTCTATCTGTGTCCTCTGGTCCTAGACGCCCCTACTATAGGAAACATCCTCTCCACATCCACTCTATCTGTGTCCTCTGGTCCTAGTCTCCCCCACTATAGGAAACATCCTCTCCACATCCACTCTATCTGTGTCCTCTGGTCCTAGACTCCCCCACCATAGGAAAGATCCTCTCGACATCCACTCTATCTATGTCCTCTGGTCCTGGACTCCCCCACTATAGGAAACATCCTCTCGACATCCACTCTATCTGTGTCCTCTGGTCCTAGACTCCCACACTATAGGAAATATCCTCTCCACATCCACTCTATCTGTGTCCTCTGGTACTAGACTCCCCCAGTATACGAAACATCCTGTCCACATCCACTCTAACTGTGTCCTCTGCTCCTAGACTCCCCACTATAGGAAACATCCTCTCCACATCCACTCTATCTGTGTCCTTTGGTCCCAGACTTGCCCACCACAGGAAACATCCTCTCCTCATCCACTCTATCTGTGTCCTCTGGTCCTAGACTCCCCCACTACAGGAAACAACCTCTCCACATCCACTCTATCTGAGTCCTCTGGTCCCAGACTACCCCACCGCTGGAAACCTCTCAACATCCACACTATCTGTGTCCTCTGGTCCTAGACTCCCCCACTATAGGAAACATCTTCTCCACATTCACTCTATCTGTGTCCTCTGGTCCTAGACACCCCACTATAGGAAACATCCTCTTCACATCCACTCTATCTGTGTCCTTTGGTCCCAGACTTGCCCACCACAGGAAACATCCTCTCCACATCCACTCTATCTGTGTCCTCTGGTCCTAGACTCCCCCACCATAGGAAAGATCCTCTCGACATCCACTCTATATATGTCCTCTGGTCCTGGACTCCCCCACTATAGAAAACATCCTCTCGACATCCACTCTATCTGTGTCCTCTGGTCCTAGACTCCCACACTATAGGAAATATCCTCTCCACATCCACTCTATCTGTGTCCTCTGGTACTAGACTCCCCCAGTATACGAAACATCCTGTCCACATCCACTCTAACTGTGTCCTCTGCTCCTAGACTCCCCACTATAGGAAACATCCTCTCCACATCCACTCTATCTGTGTCCTTTGGTCCCAGACTTGCACACCACAGGAAACATCCTCTCCTCATCCACTCTATCTGTGTCCTCTGGTCCTAGACTCCCCTAATATAGGAAACATCCTCTCCACATCCACTCTATCTGTGTCCTCTGGTCCTAGACTCCCCCACTATAGGAAACATCTTCTCCACATCCACTCTATCTGTGTCCTCTGGTCCTAGACTCCCCCACTATAGCAAACATCCAATCCACATCCACTCTATCTGTGTCCTCTGGTACTAGACTCCCACACTATAGGAAACATCCTCTCCACATCCACTCTAACTGTGTCCTCTGGTGCTAGACTCCCCACAATAGGAAACATCCTCTCCACATCCACTCTATCTGTGTCCTTTGGTCCCAGACTCCCCTACTATAGGAAACAACCTCTCCACATCCACTCTATCTGAGTCCTCTGGTCCCAGACTACCCCACCGCGGGAAACAACCTCTCAACATCCACACTATCTGTGTCCTCTGGTCCTAGACTCCCCTAGTATAGGAAACATCCTCTGCACATCCACTCTATCTGTGTCCTCTGGTCCTAGACTCCCCCACTATAGGAAACATCTTCTCCACATTCACTCTATCTGTGTCCTCTGGTCCTAGACACCCCACTATAGGAAACATCCTCTTCACATCCACTCTATCTGTGTCCTTTGGTCCCAGACTTGCCCACCACAGGAAACATCCTCTCCTCATCCACTCTAACTGTGTCCACTGGTCCCAGACTACCCCACCGCGGGAAACATCCACTCAACATCCACACTATCTGTGTCCTCTGGTCCTAGACTCCCCTTATATAGGAAACATCCTCTCCACATCCAATCTATCAGTGTCCTCTGGTCCTACAGTCCCTCACCAGAGGAAACATCCTCTCCACATCCACTCTATCTGTGTCCTCTGGTCCCAGACTACCCCACCACGGGAAACATCCACTCAACATCCACACTATCTGTGTCCTCTGGTCCTAGACTCCCCAAATATAGGAAACAGCTTCTCCACAGCCACACTATCGGTGTCCTCTGGTCCTAGACTCCCCCACTATAGGAAACATACTCTCCACATCCACTCTATCTGTGTGCTCTGGTCCGAGACTCCCAACTAAAGGAAACATCCTCTCCACATCCACTCTATCTGTGTCCTCTGGTCCGAGACTCCCCGACTAAAGGAAACATCTTCTCCACATCCACTCTATCTGTGTCCTCTGGTCCGAGACTCCCAACTAAAGGAAACATCCTCTCCACGTCCACTCTATCTGTGTCCTCTGGTCCGAGACTCCCCGACTAAAGGAAACATCTTCTCCACATCCAGTCTGTCTGTGTCCTCTGGTCCTAGACTCCCCCACTATAGGAAACATTCTCTCCGTATCCACTCTATCTGTGCCCTTTGGTCCTAGACTTGCCCACCACAGGAAACATCCTCTCCACATCCACTCTATCTGTGTCCTCTGGTCCTAGTCTTCCCCAATACAGGAAACAACCACTCCACATCCACTCTATCTGTGTGCTCTGGTCCCAGACTACGCCACCACGGGAAACATCCTCTACACATCCACTCCATCTGTGTCCTCTGGACGTAGACTCCCTTACTGTAGGAAACATCCTCTCCACATCCACTCTATCTGTGTCCTCTGGTCCTAGACTCCCTCACCAGAGGAAACATCCTCTCCACAACCACTCTATCTGTGTCCTCTGGTCCGAGCCTCCCCGACTAAAGGAAACATCCTCTCCACATCCACTCTATCTGTGTCCTTTGGTCCCAGACTTGCCCACCACAGGAAACATCCTCTCCTCATCCACTCTATCTGTGTCCTCTGGTCCTAGACTCCCCCACTACAGCAAACAACCTCTCCACATCCACTCTATCTGTGTCCTCTGGTCCCAGACTACCCCACCGCGGGAAACAACCTCTCAACATCCACACTATCTGTGTCCTCTGGTCCTAGACTCCCCTAATATAGGAAACATCCTCTCCACATCCACTCTATCTGTGTCCTCTGGTCCTAGACTCCCCCACTATAGGAAACATCTTCTCCACATCCACTCTATCTGTGTCCTCTGGTCCTAGACTCCCCCACTATAGGAAACATCCTCTCCACATCCACTCTATTTGTGTCCTCTGGTCCTAGACTCCCACACTATAGGAAATATCCTCTCCACATCCACTCTATCTGTGTCCTCTGGTACTAGACTGCCCCAGTATACGAAACATCCTGTCCACATCCACTCTAACTGTGTCCTCTGTTCCTAGACTCCCCCACTATAGGAAAAATACTCTCCACATCCACTCTATCTGTGTCCTCTGGTCCGAGACTCCCCGACTAAAGGAAACATCCTCTCCACATCCACTCTATCTGTGTCCTCTGGTCCTAGACTCCCCCACTATAGGAAACATCCTCTCCACATCCACTCTATCTGTGTCCTCTGGTCCTAGACTCCCCCACTACAGCAAACAACCTCTCCACATCCACTCTATCTGTGTCCTCTGGTCCCAGACTACCCCACCGCGGGAAACAACCTCTCAACATCCACACTATCTGTGTCCTCTGGTCCTAGACTCCCCTTATATAGGAAACATCCTCTCCACATCCAATCTATCAGTGTCCTCTGGTCCTACAGTCCCTCACCAGAGGAAACATCCTCTCCACATCCACTCTATCTGTGTCCTCTGGTCCCAGACTACCCCACCACGGGAAACATCCACTCAACATCCACACTATCTGTGTCCTCTGGTCCTAGACTCCCCAAATATAGGAAACAGCTTCTCCACAGCCACACTATCGGTGTCCTCTGGTCCTAGACTCCCCCACTATAGGAAACATACTCTCCACATCCACTCTATCTGTGTGCTCTGGTCCGAGACTCCCAACTAAAGGAAACATCCTCTCCACATCCACTCTATCTGTGTCCTCTGGTCCGAGACTCCCCGACTAAAGGAAACATCTTCTCCACATCCACTCTATCTGTGTCCTCTGGTCCGAGACTCCCAACTAAAGGAAACATCCTCTCCACGTCCACTCTATCTGTGTCCTCTGGTCCGAGACTCCCCGACTAAAGGAAACATCTTCTCCACATCCAGTCTGTCTGTGTCCTCTGGTCCTAGACTCCCCCACTATAGGAAACATTCTCTCTGTATCCACTCTATCTGTGCCCTTTGGTCCTAGACTTGCCCACCACAGGAAACATCCTCTCCACATCCACTCTATCTGTGTCCTCTGGTCCTAGTCTTCCCCAATACAGGAAACAACCACTCCACATCCACTCTATCTGTGTGCTCTGGTCCCAGACTACGCCACCACGGGAAACATCCTCTACACATCCACTCCATCTGTGTCCTCTGGACGTAGACTCCCTTACTGTAGGAAACATCCTCTCCACATCCACTCTATCTGTGTCCTCTGGTCCTAGACTCCCTCACCAGAGGAAACATCCTCTCCACAACCACTCTATCTGTGTCCTCTGGTCCGAGCCTCCCCGACTAAAGGAAACATCCTCTCCACATCCACTCTATCTGTGTCCTTTGGTCCCAGACTTGCCCACCACAGGAAACATCCTCTCCTCATCCACTCTATCTGTGTCCTCTGGTCCTAGACTCCCCCACTACAGCAAACAACCTCTCCACATCCACTCTATCTGTGTCCTCTGGTCCCAGACTACCCCACCGCGGGAAACAACCTCTCAACATCCACACTATCTGTGTCCTCTGGTCCTAGACTCCCCTAATATAGGAAACATCCTCTCCACATCCACTCTATCTGTGTCCTCTGGTCCTAGACTCCCCCACTATAGGAAACATCTTCTCCACATCCACTCTATCTGTGTCCTCTGGTCCTAGACTCCCCCACTATAGGAAACATCCTCTCCACATCCACTCTATTTGTGTCCTCTGGTCCTAGACTCCCACACTATAGGAAATATCCTCTCCACATCCACTCTATCTGTGTCCTCTGGTACTAGACTGCCCCAGTATACGAAACATCCTGTCCACATCCACTCTAACTGTGTCCTCTGTTCCTAGACTCCCCCACTATAGGAAAAATACTCTCCACATCCACTCTATCTGTGTCCTCTGGTCCGAGACTCCCCGACTAAAGGAAACATCCTCTCCACATCCACTCTATCTGTGTCCTCTGGTCCTAGACTCCCCCACTATAGGAAACATCCTCTCCACATCCACTCTATCTGTGTCCTCTGGTCCTAGACTCCCCCACTACAGCAAACAACCTCTCCACATCCACTCTATCTGTGTCCTCTGGTCCCAGACTACCCCACCGCGGGAAACAACCTCTCAACATCCACACTATCTGTGTCCTCTGGTCCTAGACTCCCCTAATATAGGAAACATCCTCTCCACATCCACTCTATCTGTGTCCTCTGGTCCTAGACTCCCCCACTATAGGAAACATCTTCTCCACATCCACTCTATCTGTGTCCTCTGGTCCTAGACTCCCCCACTATATGAAACATCCTCTCCACATCCACTCTATTTGTGTCCTCTGGTCCTAGACTCCCACACTATAGGAAATATCCTCTCCACATCCACTCTATCTGTGTCCTCTGGTACTAGACTGCCCCAGTATACGAAACATCCTGTCCACATCCACTCTAACTGTGTCCTCTGTTCCTAGACTCCCCCACTATAGGAAAAATACTCTCTACATCCACTCTATCTGTGTCCTCTGGTCCGAGACTCAACGACTAAAGGAAACATCCTCTCCACATCCACTCTATCTGTGTCCTCTGGTCCTAGACTCCCCCACTATAGGAAACATCCTCTCCACATCCACTCTATCTGTGTCCTCTGGTCCTAGACTCCCCCACTACAGGAAACAACCTCTCCACATCCACTCTATCTGTGTCCTCTGGTCCCAGTCTACCCCACCACGGGAAACATCCTCTCCACATCCACTCCATCTGTGTCCTCTGGACCTTGACTCCCCTACTATAGGAAACATCCTCTCCACGTCCACTCTATCTGTGTCCTCTGGTCCTAGACTCCCTCACCAGAGGAAGCATCCTGTCCACAACCACTCTATCTGTGTTCTCTGGACCGAGACTCCCCGACTAAAGGAAACATCCTCTGCACATCCACTCTATCTGTGTCCTCTGGTCCGCGACTCCCCCACCACGGGAAACATCCTCTCCACATCCAGTCTATCTCTGTCCTCTGGTCCTAGACTCCCCCAGTATAGGAAACATCCTCTCCACATCCACTCTATCTGTGTCCTCTGGTCCTAGACTCCCCACTATAGGAAACAACCTGTCCACATCCACACTATCTGTGTCCTTTGGTCCTAGACTTGCCCACCACAGCAAACATCCGCTCCTCATCCACTCTATCTATGTCCTCTGGTCTTAGACTCCCCCAGTACAGGAAGCAACCCCTCCACATCCACTCTATCTGTGTCCTCTGGAGCCAGACTACCCCACCATGGGAAACATCCTCTCCACATCCACTCTATCAGTGTCCTCTGGTCCTATACGCCCCTACTATAGGAAACATCCTCTCCACATCCACTCTATCTGTGTCCTCTGGTCCTAGACTCACTCACCAGAGGAAACATCCTCTCCACATCCACTCTATCTGTATCCTCTGGTCCTAGACTCCCACACTATAGGAAACATCCAATCCACATCCATTCTATCTGTGTCCTCTGGTACTAGACTCCCACACTATAGGAAATATCCTCTCCACATCCACTCTATCTGTGTCCTCTGGTACTAGACTCCCCCAGTATACGAGACATCCTGTCCACATCCACTCTAACTGGGTCCTCTGGTGCTAGACTCCCCACTATAGGAAACATCCTCTCCACATCCACTCTATCTGTGTCCTCTGGTCCTAGACTCCCTCACCAGAGGAAACATCCTCTCCACATCCACTCTATCTGTATCCTCTGGTCCTGGACTCCCCCACTATAGGAAACATCCTCTCGACATCCACTCTAACTGTGTCCTCTGGTCCTAGACTCCCACACTATAGGAAATATCCTCTCCACATCCACTCTATCTGTGTCCTCTGGTACTAGACTGCCCCAGTATACGAAACATCCTGTCCACATCCACTCTAACTGTGTCCTCTGTTCCTAGACTCCCCCACTATAGGAAAAATACTCTCCACATCCACTCTATCTGTGTCCTCTGGTCCGAGACTCCCCGACTAAAGGAAACATCCTCTCCACATCCACTCTATCTGTGTCCTCTGGTCCTAGACTCCCCCACTATAGGAAACATCCTCTCCACATCCACTCTATCTGTGTCCTCTGGTCCTAGACTCCCCCACTACAGCAAACAACCTCTCCACATCCACTCTATCTGTGTCCTCTGGTCCCAGACTACCCCACCGCGGGAAACAACCTCTCAACATCCACACTATCTGTGTCCTCTGGTCCTAGACTCCCCTAATATAGGAAACATCCTCTCCACATCCACTCTATCTGTGTCCTCTGGTCCTAGACTCCCCCACTATAGGAAACATCTTCTCCACATCCACTCTATCTGTGTCCTCTGGTCCTAGAGTCCCCCACTATATGAAACATCCTCTCCACATCCACTCTATTTGTGTCCTCTGGTCCTAGACTCCCACACTATAGGAAATATCCTCTCCACATCCACTCTATCTGTGTCCTCTGGTACTAGACTGCCCCAGTATACGAAACATCCTGTCCACATCCACTCTAACTGTGTCCTCTGTTCCTAGACTCCCCCACTATAGGAAAAATACTCTCTACATCCACTCTATCTGTGTCCTCTGGTCCGAGACTCCCCGACTAAAGGAAACATCCTCTCCACATCCAC
The DNA here is from genome assembly GCF_030144855.1 of Hypanus sabinus. Lineage (NCBI taxonomy): Eukaryota > Metazoa > Chordata > Chondrichthyes > Myliobatiformes > Dasyatidae > Hypanus > Hypanus sabinus. Next base: position 70,670 of record NW_026779047.1, on the reverse strand, counting down.
TCTATCTGTGTCCTCTGGTCCTAGACTCCCCCACTATAGGAAACATCCTCTCCACATCCACTCTATCTGTGTCCTCTGGTCCTAGACTCCCCCACTACAGGAAACAACCTCTCCACATCCACTCTATCTGTGTCCTCTGGTCCCAGTCTACCCCACCACGGGAAACATCCTCTCCACATCCACTCCATCTGTGTCCTCTGGACCTTGACTCCCCTACTATAGGAAACATCCTCTCCACGTCCACTCTATCTGTGTCCTCTGGTCCTAGACTCCCTCACCAGAGGAAGCATCCTGTCCACAACCACTCTATCTGTGTTCTCTGGACCGAGACTCCCCGACTAAAGGAAACATCCTCTGCACATCCACTCTATCTGTGTCCTCTGGTCCGCGACTCCCCCACCACGGGAAACATCCTCTCCACATCCACTCTATCTGTGTCCTCTGGTCCTAGACTCCCTCACCAGAGGAAACATCCTCTCCACAACCACTCTATCTGTGTCCTCTGGTCCTAGACTCCCCACTATAGGAAACAACCTGTCCACATCCACACTATCTGTGTCCTTTGGTCCTAGACTTGCCCACCACAGCAAACATCCGCTCCTCATCCACTCTATCTATGTCCTCTGGTCTTAGACTCCCCCAGTACAGGAAGCAACCCCTCCACATCCACTCTATCTGTGTCCTCTGGAGCCAGACTACCCCACCATGGGAAACATCCTCTCCACATCCACTCTATCAGTGTCCTCTGGTCCTATACGCCCCTACTATAGGAAACATCCTCTCCACATCCACTCTATCTGTGTCCTCTGGTCCTAGACTCACTCACCAGAGGAAACATCCTCTCCACATCCACTCTATCTGTATCCTCTGGTCCTAGACTCCCACACTATAGGAAACATCCAATCCACATCCATTCTATCTGTGTCCTCTGGTACTAGACTCCCACACTATAGGAAATATCCTCTCCACATCCACTCTATCTGTGTCCTCTGGTACTAGACTCCCCCAGTATACGAGACATCCTGTCCACATCCACTCTAACTGGGTCCTCTGGTGCTAGACTCCCCACTATAGGAAACATCCTCTCCACATCCACTCTATCTGTGTCCTCTGGTCCTAGACTCCCTCACCAGAGGAAACATCCTCTCCACATCCACTCTATCTGTATCCTCTGGTCCTGGACTCCCCCACTATAGGAAACATCCTCTCGACATCCACTCTAACTGTGTCCTCTGGTCCTAGACTCCCACACTATAGGAAATATCCTCTCCACATCCACTCTATCTGTGTCCTCTGCTACTAGACTCCCCCAGTATACGAAACATCCTGTCCACATCCACTCTAACTGTGTCCTCTGCTCCTAGACTCCCCACTATAGGAAACATCCTCTCCACATCCACTCTATCTGTGTCCTCTGGTCCTAGACTCCCCCACTACAGGAAACAACCTCTCCACATCCACTCTATCTGTGTCCTCTGGTCCCAGACTACCCCACCGCGGGAAACAACCTCTCAACATCCACACTATCAGTGTCCTCTGGTCCTAGACTCCCCTAATATAGGAAACATCCTCTCCACATCCACTCTATCTGTGTCCTCTGGACCTAGACTCCCCCACTATAGGAAACATCTTCTCCACATCCACTCTATCTGTGTCCTCTGGTCCTAGACTCCCACACTATAGGAAACATCCTCTCCAAATCCACTCTATTTGTGTCCTCTGGTCCTAGACTCCCACATTATAGGAAATATCCTCTCCACATCCACTCTATCTGTGTCCTCTGGCAATAGACTGCCCCAGTATACGAAACATCCTGTCCACATCCACTCTAACTGTGTCCTCTGTTCCTAGACTCCCCCACTATAGGAAAAATACTCTCCACATCCACTCTATCTGTGTCCTCTGGTCCGAGACTCCCCGACTAAAGGAAACATCCTCTCCACATCCACTCTATCTGTGTCCTCTGGTCCTAGACTCCTCCTCTATAGGAAACATCCTCTCCACATCCACTCTATCTGTGTCCTCTGGTCCTAGACTCCCCCACTACAGGAAACAACCTCTCCACATCCACTCGATCTGTGTGCTCTGGTCCCAGACTACACCACCACGGGAAACATCCTCTCCACATCCACTCCATCTGTGTCCTCTGGACGTATACTCCCTTACTGTAGGAAACATCCTCTCCACATCCACTCTATCTGTGTCCTCTGGTCCTAGACTCCCTCACCAGAGGAAACATCCTCTCCACAACCACTTTATCTGTGTCCTCTGGTCCGAGCCTCCCCGACAAAAGGAAACATCCTCTCCACATCCACTCTAACGTGTCCTCTGTTCCCAGACTACCCCACCATGGGAAACATCCTCTCCACATCCACTCCATCTGTGTCCTCTGGACCTAGACTCCCCTACTATAGGAAACAACCTCTCCACATCCACTCTATCTGAGTCCTCTGGTCCGAGACTCCCCGACTAAAAGAAACATCCTCTCCACATCCACTTTATCTGTTTCCTCTGGTCCTAGACTCCCCCACTATAGGAAACATCCTCTCCACATCCACTCTATCTGTGTCCTCTGGTCCTAGACTCCCCCAGTATAGGAAACATCCTCTCCACATCCACTCTATCTGTGTCCTCTGGTCCTAGACTCCCCACTATATTAAACAACCTGTCCACATCCACACTACCTGTGTCCTTTGGTCCTAGACTTGCCCACCACAGCAAACATCCTCTCCTAATCCACTCTATCTATGTCCTCTGGTCTTAGACTCCCCCCCCCTACAGGAAGCAAATTCTCCACATCCACTCTATCTGTGTCCTCTGGTCCCAGACTACCCCACCATGGGAAACATCCTCTCCACATCCACTCTATCTGTGTCCTCTGGTCCTAGACGCCCCTACTATAGGAAACATCCTCTCCACATCCACTCTATCTGTGTCCTCTGGTCCTAGACTCCCCCACTATAGGAAACATCCTCTCCACATCCACTCTATCTGTGTCCTCTGGTCCTAGACTCCCCCACCATAGGAAACATCCTCTCGACATCCACTCCATCTGTATCCTCTGGTCCTGTACTCCCCCACTATAGGAAACATCCTCTCCACATCCACTCTATCTGTGTCCTCTGGTCCTAGACTCCCCCAGTATAGGAAACATCCTCTCCACATCCACTCTATCTGTGTCCTCTGGTCCTAGACTCCCCACTATATTAAACAACCTGTCCACTTCCACACTACCTGTGTCCTTTGGTCCTAGACTTGCCCACCACAGCAAACATCCTCTCCTCATCCACTCTATCTATGTCCTCTGGTCTTAGACTCCCCCCCCCTACAGGAAGCAAATTCTCCACATCCACTCTATCTGTGTCCTCTGGTTCCAGACTACCCCACCATGGGAAACATCCTCTCCACATCCACTCTATCTGTGTCCTCTGGTCCTAGACGCCCCTACTATAGGAAACTTCCTCTCCACATCCACTCTATCTGTGTCCTCTGGTCCTAGACTCCCCCACTATAGGAAACATCCTCTCCACATCCACTCTATCTGTGTCCTCTGGTCCTAGACTCCCCCACCATAGGAAACATCCTCTCGACATCCACTCTATCTGTATCCTCTGGTCCTGGACTCCCCCACTATAGGAAACATCCTCTCGACATCCACTCTATCTGTGTCCTCTGGTCCTAGACTCCCACACTATAGGAAATATCCTCTCCACATCCACTCTATCTGTGTTCTCTGGTACTAGACTCCCCCAGTATACGAAACATCCTGTCCACATCCACTCTAACTGTGTCCTCTGCTCCTAGACTCCCCACTAGAGGAAACATCCTCTCCACATCCACTCTATCTGTGTCCTTTGGTCCCAGACTTGCCCACCACAGGAAACATCCTCTCCACATCCACTCTATCTGTGTCCTCTGGTCCTAGACTCCCCCACTACAGCAAACAACCTCTCCACATCCACTCTATCTGTGTCCTCTGGTCCCAGACTACCCCACCGCGGGAAACAACCTCTCAACATCCACACTATCTGTGTCCTCTGGTCCTAGACTCCCCTAATATAGGAAACATCCTCTCCACATCCACTCTATCTGTGTCCTCTGGTCCTAGACTCCCCCACTATAGGAAACATCTTCTCCACATCCACTCTATCTGTGTCCTCTGGTCCTAGAGTCCCCCACTATATGAAACATCCTCTCCACATCCACTCTATTTGTGTCCTCTGGTCCTAGACTCCCACACTATAGGAAATATCCTCTCCACATCCACTCTATCTGTGTCCTCTGGTACTAGACTGCCCCAGTATACGAAACATCCTGTCCACATCCACTCTAACTGTGTCCTCTGTTCCTAGACTCCCCCACTATAGGAAAAATACTCTCTACATCCACTCTATCTGTGTCCTCTGGTCCGAGACTCCCCGACTAAAGGAAACATCCTCTCCACATCCACTCTATCTGTGTCCTCTGGTCCTAGACTCCCCCACTATAGGAAACATCCTCTCCACATCCACTCTATCTGTGTCCTCTGGTCCTAGACTCCCCCACTACAGGAAACAACCTCTCCACATCCACTCTATCTGTGTCCTCTGGTCCCAGTCTACCCCACCACGGGAAACATCCTCTCCACATCCACTCCATCTGTGTCCTCTGGACCTTGACTCCCCTACTATAGGAAACATCCTCTCCACGTCCACTCTATCTGTGTCCTCTGGTCCTAGACTCCCTCACCAGAGGAAGCATCCTGTCCACAACCACTCTATCTGTGTTCTCTGGACCGAGACTCCCCGACTAAAGGAAACATCCTCTGCACATCCACTCTATCTGTGTCCTCTGGTCCGCGACTCCCCCACCACGGGAAACATCCTCTCCACATCCACTCTATCTGTGTCCTCTGGTCCTAGACTCCCTCACCAGAGGAAACATCCTCTCCACAACCACTCTATCTGTGTCCTCTGGTCCTAGACTCCCCACTATAGGAAACAACCTGTCCACATCCACACTATCTGTGTCCTTTGGTCCTAGACTTGCCCACCACAGCAAACATCCGCTCCTCATCCACTCTATCTATGTCCTCTGGTCTTAGACTCCCCCAGTACAGGAAGCAACCCCTCCACATCCACTCTATCTGTGTCCTCTGGAGCCAGACTACCCCACCATGGGAAACATCCTCTCCACATCCACTCTATCAGTGTCCTCTGGTCCTATACGCCCCTACTATAGGAAACATCCTCTCCACATCCACTCTATCTGTGTCCTCTGGTCCTAGACTCACTCACCAGAGGAAACATCCTCTCCACATCCACTCTATCTGTATCCTCTGGTCCTAGACTCCCACACTATAGGAAACATCCAATCCACATCCATTCTATCTGTGTCCTCTGGTACTAGACTCCCACACTATAGGAAATATCCTCTCCACATCCACTCTATCTGTGTCCTCTGGTACTAGACTCCCCCAGTATACGAGACATCCTGTCCACATCCACTCTAACTGGGTCCTCTGGTGCTAGACTCCCCACTATAGGAAACATCCTCTCCACATCCACTCTATCTGTGTCCTCTGGTCCTAGACTCCCTCACCAGAGGAAACATCCTCTCCACATCCACTCTATCTGTATCCTCTGGTCCTGGACTCCCCCACTATAGGAAACATCCTCTCGACATCCACTCTAACTGTGTCCTCTGGTCCTAGACTCCCACACTATAGGAAATATCCTCTCCACATCCACTCTATCTGTGTCCTCTGCTACTAGACTCCCCCAGTATACGAAACATCCTGTCCACATCCACTCTAACTGTGTCCTCTGCTCCTAGACTCCCCACTATAGGAAACATCCTCTCCACATCCACTCTATCTGTGTCCTCTGGTCCTAGACTCCCCCACTACAGGAAACAACCTCTCCACATCCACTCTATCTGTGTCCTCTGGTCCCAGACTACCCCACCGCGGGAAACAACCTCTCAACATCCACACTATCAGTGTCCTCTGGTCCTAGACTCCCCTAATATAGGAAACATCCTCTCCACATCCACTCTATCTGTGTCCTCTGGACCTAGACTCCCCCACTATAGGAAACATCTTCTCCACATCCACTCTATCTGTGTCCTCTGGTCCTAGACTCCCACACTATAGGAAACATCCTCTCCAAATCCACTCTATTTGTGTCCTCTGGTCCTAGACTCCCACATTATAGGAAATATCCTCTCCACATCCACTCTATCTGTGTCCTCTGGCAATAGACTGCCCCAGTATACGAAACATCCTGTCCACATCCACTCTAACTGTGTCCTCTGTTCCTAGACTCCCCCACTATAGGAAAAATACTCTCCACATCCACTCTATCTGTGTCCTCTGGTCCGAGACTCCCCGACTAAAGGAAACATCCTCTCCACATCCACTCTATCTGTGTCCTCTGGTCCTAGACTCCTCCTCTATAGGAAACATCCTCTCCACATCCACTCTATCTGTGTCCTCTGGTCCTAGACTCCCCCACTACAGGAAACAACCTCTCCACATCCACTCGATCTGTGTGCTCTGGTCCCAGACTACACCACCACGGGAAACATCCTCTCCACATCCACTCCATCTGTGTCCTCTGGACGTATACTCCCTTACTGTAGGAAACATCCTCTCCACATCCACTCTATCTGTGTCCTCTGGTCCTAGACTCCCTCACCAGAGGAAACATCCTCTCCACAACCACTTTATCTGTGTCCTCTGGTCCGAGCCTCCCCGACAAAAGGAAACATCCTCTCCACATCCACTCTAACGTGTCCTCTGTTCCCAGACTACCCCACCATGGGAAACATCCTCTCCACATCCACTCCATCTGTGTCCTCTGGACCTAGACTCCCCTACTATAGGAAACAACCTCTCCACATCCACTCTATCTGAGTCCTCTGGTCCGAGACTCCCCGACTAAAAGAAACATCCTCTCCACATCCACTTTATCTGTTTCCTCTGGTCCTAGACTCCCCCACTATAGGAAACATCCTCTCCACATCCACTCTATCTGTGTCCTCTGGTCCTAGACTCCCCCAGTATAGGAAACATCCTCTCCACATCCACTCTATCTGTGTCCTCTGGTCCTAGACTCCCCACTATATTAAACAACCTGTCCACATCCACACTACCTGTGTCCTTTGGTCCTAGACTTGCCCACCACAGCAAACATCCTCTCCTAATCCACTCTATCTATGTCCTCTGGTCTTAGACTCCCCCCCCCTACAGGAAGCAAATTCTCCACATCCACTCTATCTGTGTCCTCTGGTCCCAGACTACCCCACCATGGGAAACATCCTCTCCACATCCACTCTATCTGTGTCCTCTGGTCCTAGACGCCCCTACTATAGGAAACATCCTCTCCACATCCACTCTATCTGTGTCCTCTGGTCCTAGACTCCCCCACTATAGGAAACATCCTCTCCACATCCACTCTATCTGTGTCCTCTGGTCCTAGACTCCCCCACCATAGGAAACATCCTCTCGACATCCACTCCATCTGTATCCTCTGGTCCTGTACTCCCCCACTATAGGAAACATCCTCTCCACATCCACTCTATCTGTGTCCTCTGGTCCTAGACTCCCCCAGTATAGGAAACATCCTCTCCACATCCACTCTATCTGTGTCCTCTGGTCCTAGACTCCCCACTATATTAAACAACCTGTCCACTTCCACACTACCTGTGTCCTTTGGTCCTAGACTTGCCCACCACAGCAAACATCCTCTCCTCATCCACTCTATCTATGTCCTCTGGTCTTAGACTCCCCCCCCCTACAGGAAGCAAATTCTCCACATCCACTCTATCTGTGTCCTCTGGTTCCAGACTACCCCACCATGGGAAACATCCTCTCCACATCCACTCTATCTGTGTCCTCTGGTCCTAGACGCCCCTACTATAGGAAACTTCCTCTCCACATCCACTCTATCTGTGTCCTCTGGTCCTAGACTCCCCCACTATAGGAAACATCCTCTCCACATCCACTCTATCTGTGTCCTCTGGTCCTAGACTCCCCCACCATAGGAAACATCCTCTCGACATCCACTCTATCTGTATCCTCTGGTCCTGGACTCCCCCACTATAGGAAACATCCTCTCGACATCCACTCTATCTGTGTCCTCTGGTCCTAGACTCCCACACTATAGGAAATATCCTCTCCACATCCACTCTATCTGTGTTCTCTGGTACTAGACTCCCCCAGTATACGAAACATCCTGTCCACATCCACTCTAACTGTGTCCTCTGCTCCTAGACTCCCCACTAGAGGAAACATCCTCTCCACATCCACTCTATCTGTGTCCTTTGGTCCCAGACTTGCCCACCACAGGAAACATCCTCTCCTCATCCACTCTATCTGTGTCCTCTGGTCCTAGACTCCCCCACTACAGGAAACAACCTCTCCACATCCACTCTATCTGAGTCCTCTGGTCCCAGACTACCCCACCGCGGGAAACCTCTCAACATCCACACTATCTGTGTCCTCTGGTCCTAGACTCCCCTAATATAGGAAACATCCTCTCCACATCCACTCTATCTGTATCCTCTGGTCCTAGATTCCCCACTATAGGAAACATCCAATCCACATCCACTCTATCTGTGTCCTCTGGTACTAGACTCCCACACTATAGGAAATATCCTCTCCACATCCACTCTATCTGAGTCCTCTGGTACTAAACTCCCCCAGTATACGAAACATCCTGTCCACATCCACTCTAACTGTGTCCTCTGGTGCTAGACTCCCCACTATAGGAAACATCCTCTCCACATCCACTCTATCTGTGTCCTTTGGTCCCAGACTCCCCTACTATAGGAAACAACCTCTCCACATCCACTCTATCTGAGTCCTCTGGTCCCAGACTACCCCACCGCGGGAAACAACCTCTCAACATCCACACTATCTGTGTCCTCTGGTCCTAGACTCCCCTATTATAGGAAACATCCTCTCCACATCCAATCTATCAGTGTCCTCTGGTCCTACAGTCCCTCACCAGAGGAAACATCCTCTCCACATCCACTCTATCTGTGTCCTCTGGTCCCAGACTACCACACCACAGGAAACATCCACTCAACATCCACACTATCTGTGTCCTCTGGTCCTAGACTCCCCAAATATAGGAAACAACTTCTCCACAGCCACACTATCGGTGTCCTCTGGTCCTAGACTCCCCCACTATAGGAAACATACTCTCCACATCCACTCTATCTGTGTGCTCTGGTCCGAGACTCCCAACTAAAGGAAACATCCTCTCCACATCCACTCTATCTGTGTCCTCTGGTCCGAGACTCCCCGACTAAAGGAAACATCTTCTCCACAGCCACACTATCGGTGTCCTCTGGTCCTAGACTCCCCCACTATAGGAAACATACTCTCCACATCCACTCTATCTGTGTGCTCTGGTCCGAGACTCCCAACTGAAGGAAACATCCTCTCCACATCCACTCTATCTGTGTCCTCTGGTCCGAGACTCCCCGACTAAAGGAAACATCTTCTCCACATCCACTCTATCTGTGTCCTCTGGTCCGAGACTCCCAACTAAAGGAAACATCCTCTCCACGTCCACTCTATCTGTGTCCTCTGGTCCGAGACTCCCCGACTAAAGGAAACATCTTCTCCACATCCAGTCTGTCTGTGTCCTCTGGTCCTAGACTCCCCCACTATAGGAAACATTCTCTCCGTATCCACTCTATCTGTGCCCTTTGGTCCTAGACTTGCCCACCACAGGAAACATCCTCTCCACATCCACTCTATCAGTGTCCTCTGGTCCTAGACTTCCCCAATACAGGAAACAACCACTCCACATCCACTCTATCTGTGTGCTCTGGTCCCAGACTACCCCACCACGGGAAACATCCTCTACACATCCAATCCATCTGTGTCCTCTGGACGTAGACTCCCTTACTGTAGGAAACATCCTCTCCACATCCACTCTATCTGTGTCCTCTGGTCCTAGACTCCCTCACCAGAGGAAACATCCTCTCCACAACCACTCTATCTGTGTCCTCTGGTCCGAGCCTCCCCGACTAAAGGAAACATCCTCTCCACATCCACTCTATCTGTGTCCTCTGGTCCTAGACTCACTCACCAGAGGAAACATCCTCTCCACATCCACTCTATCTGTATCCTCTGGTCCTAGACTCCCCCACTATAGGAAACATCCAATCCACATCCATTCTATCTGTGTCCTCTGGTACTAGACTCCCACACTATAGGAAATATCCTCTCCACATCCACTCTATCTGTGTCCTCTGGTACTAGACTCCCCCAGTATACGAGACATCCTGTCCACATTCACTCTAACTGTGTCCTCTGGTGCTAGACTTCCCACTATAGGAAACATCCTCTCCACATCCACTCTATCTGTGTCCTCTTGTCCTAGACTCTCTCACCAGAGGAAACATCCTCTCCTCATCCACTCTATCTGTATCCTCTGGTCCTGGACTCCCCCACTATAGGAAACATCCTCTCGACATCCACTCTATCTGTGTCCTCTGGTCCTAGACTCCCACACTATAGGAAATATCCTCTCCACATCCACTCTATCTGTGTCCTCTGCTACTAGACTCCCCCAGTATACGAAACATCCTGTCCACATCAACTCTAACTGTGTCCTCTGCTCCTAGACTCTCCACTATAGGAAACATCCTCTCCACTTCCACTCTATCTGTGTCCTTTGGTCCCAGACTTGCCCACCACAGGAAACATCCTCTCCTCATCCACTCTATCTGTGTCCTCTGGTCCTAGACTCCCCCACTACAGGAAACAATCTCTCCACATCCACTCTATCTGTGTCCTCTGGTCCCAGACTACCCCACCGCGGGAAACAACCTCTCAAAATCCACACTATCTGTGTCCTCTGGTCCTAGACTCCCCTAATATAGGAAACATCCTCTCCACATCCACTCTATCTGTGTCCTCTGGACCTAGACTCCCCCACTATAGGAAACATCTTCTCCACATCCACTCTATCTGTGTCCTCTGGTCCTAGACTCCCCCACTAAAGGAAACATCCTCTCCAAATCCACTCTATTTGTGTCCTCTGGTCCTAGACTCCCACATTATAGGAAATATCCTCTCCACATCCACTCTATCTGTGTCCTCTGGTACTAGACTGCCCCAGTATACGAAACATCCTGTCCACATCCACTCTAACTGTGACCTCTGTTCCTAGACTCCCCCACTATAGGAAAAATACTCTCCACATCCACTCTATCTGTGTCCTCTGGTCCGAGACTCCCCGACTAAAGGAAACATCCTGTCCACATCCACTCTATCTGTGTCCTCTGGTCCTAGACTCCTCCTCTATAGGAAACATCCTCTCCACATCCACTCTATCTGTGTCCTCTGGTCCTAGACTCCCCCACTACAGGAAACAACCTCTCCACATCCACTCGATCTGTGTGCTCTGGTCCCAGACTACACCACCACGGGAAACATCCTCTCCACATCCACTCCATCTGTGTCCTCTGGACGTAGACTCCCTTACTGTAGGAAACATCCTCTCCACATCCACTCTATCTGTGTCCTCTGGTCCTAGACTCCCTCACCAGAGGAAACATCCTCTCCACAACCACTCTATCTGTGTCCTCTGGTCCGAGCCTCCCCGACAAAAGGAAACATCCTCTCCACATCCACTCTAACGTGTCCTCTGGTCCCAGACTACCCCACCATGGGAAACATCCTCTCCACATCCACTCCATCTGTGTCCTCTGGACCTAGACTCCCCTACTATAGGAAACAACCTCTCCACATCCACTCTATCTGAGTCCTCTGGTCCGAGACTCCCCGACTAAAAGAAACATCCTCTCCACATCCACTTTATCTGTTTCCTCTGGTCCTAGACTCCCCCACTATAGGAAACATCCTCTCCACATCCACTCTATCTGTGTCCTCTGGTCCTAGACTCCCCCAGTATAGGATACATCCTCTCCACATCCACTCTATCTGTGTCCTCTGGTCCTAGACTCCCCACTATATTAAACAACCTGTCCACATCCACACTACCTGTGTCCTTTGGTCCTAGACTTGCCCACCACAGCAAACATCCTCTCCTCATCCACTCTATCTATGTCCTCTGGTCTTAGACTCCACCCCCCTACAGGAAGCAACCTCTCCACATCCACTCTATCTGTGTCCTCTGGTCCCAGACTACCCCACCATGGGAAACATCCTCTCCACATCCACTCTATCTGTGTCCTCTGGTCCTAGACGCCCCTACTATAGGAAACATCCTCTCCACATCCACTCTATCTGTGTCCTCTGGTCCTAGACTCCCCCACTATAGGAAACATCCTCACCACATCCACTCTATCTGTGTCCTCTGGTCCTAGACTCCCTCACCAGAGGAAACATCCTCTCCACATCCACTCTATCTGTATCCTCTGGTCCTGGACTCCCCCACTATAGGAAACATCCTCTCGACATCCACTCTATCTGTGTCCTCTGGTCCTAGACTCCCACACTATAGGAAATATCCTCTCCACATCCACTCTATCTGTGTCCTCTGCTACTAGACTCCCCCAGTATACGAAACATCCTGTCCACATCCACTCTAACTGTGTCCTCTGTTCCTAGACTCTCCACTATAGGAAACATCCTCTCCACATCCACTCTATCTGTGTCCTTTGGTCCCAGACTTGCCCACCACAGGAAACATCCTCTCCTCATCCACTCTATCTGTGTCCTCTGGTCCTAGACTCCCCCACTACAGGAAACAACCTCTCCACATCCACTCTATCTGTGTCCTCTGGTCCCAGACTACCCCACCGCGGGAAACAACCTCTCAACATCCACACTATCTGTGTCCTCTGGTCCTAGACTCCCCTAATATAGGAAACATCCTCTACACATCCACTCTATCTGTGTCCTCTGGACCTAGACTCCCCCACTATAGGAAACATCTTCTCCACATCCACTCTATCTGTGTCCTCTGGTCCTAGACTCCCCCACTATAGGAAACATCCTCTCCAAATACACTCTATTTGTGTCCTCTGATCCTAGACTCCCACATTATAGGAAATATCCTCTCCACATCCACTCTATCTGTGTCCTCTGGTACTAGACTGCCCCAGTATACGAAACATCCTGTCCACATCCACTCTAACTGTGTCCTCTGTTCCTAGACTCCCCCACTATAGGAAAAATACTCTCCACATCCACTCTATCTGTGTCCTCTGGTCCGAGACTCCCCGACTAAAGGAAACATCCTGTCCACATCCACTCTATCTGTGTCCTCTGGTCCTAGACTCCTCCTCTATAGGAAACATCCTCTCCACATCCACTCTATCTGTGTCCTCTGGTCCTAGACTCCCCCACTACAGGAAACAACCTCTCCACATCCACTCGATCTGTGTGCTCTGGTCCCAGACTACACCACCACGGGAAACATCCTCTCCACATCCACTCCATCTGTGTCCTCTGGACGTAGACTCCCTTACTGTAGGAAACATCCTCTCCACATCCACTCTATCTGTGTCCTCTGGTCCTAGACTCCCTCAACAGAGGAAACATCCTCTCCACAACCACTCTATCTGTGTCCTCTGGTCCGAGCCTCCCCGACAAAAGGAAACATCCTCTCCACATCCACGCCATCTGTGTCCTCTGGACCTAGACTCCCCTACTATAGGAAACAACCTCTCCACATCCACTCTATCTGAGTCCTCTGGTCCGAGACTCCCCGACTAAAAGAAACATCCTCTCCACATCCACTTTATCTGTTTCCTCTGGTACTAGACTCCCCCACTATAGGAAACATCCTCTCCACATCCACTCTATCTGTGTCCTCTGGTCCTAGACTCCCCCAGTATAGGAAACATCCTCTCCACATCCACTCTATCTGTGTCCTCTGGTCCTAGACTCCCCACTATATAAAACAACCTGTCCACATCCACACTACCTGTGTCCTTTGGTCCTAGACTTGCCCACCACAGCAAACATCCTCTCCTCATCCACTCTATCTATGTGCTCTGGTCTTAGACTCCCCCCCCCCTACAGGAAGCAACCTCTCCACATCCACTCTATCTGTGTCCTCTGGTCCCAGACTACCCCACCATGGGAAACATCCTCTCCACATCCACTCTATCTGTGTCCTCTGGTCCTATACGCCCCTACTATAGGAAACATCCTCTCCACATCCACTCTATCTGTGTCCTCTGGTCCTAGACTCCCCCACTATAGGAAACATCCTCTCCACATCCACTCTATCTGTGTCCTCTGGTCCTAGACTCCCCCACCATAGGAAACATCCTCTCGACATCCACTCTATCTGTGTCCTCTGGTCCTAGACTCCCACACTATAGGAAATATCCTCTCCACATCCACTCTATCTGTGTCCTCTGGTACTAGACTCCCCCAGTATACGAAACATCCTGTCCACATCCACTCTAACTGTGTCCTCTGCTCCTAGACTCCCCACTATAGGAAACATCCTCTCCACATCCACTCTATCTGTGTCCTTTGGTCCCAGACTTGCCCACCACAGGAAACATCCTCTCCTCATCCACTCTATCTGTGTCCTCTGGTCCTAGACTCCCCCACTACAGGAAACAACCTCTCCACATCCACTCTATCTGAGTCCTCTGGTCCCAGACTACCCCACCGCGGGAAACCTCTCAACATCCACACTATCTGTGTCCTCTGGTCCTAGACTCCCCTAATTTAGGAAATATCCTCTCCACATCCACTCTATCTGAGTCCTCTGGTACTAGACTCCCCCAGTATACGAAACATCCTGTCCACATCCACTCTAACTGTGTCCTCTGGTGCTAGACTCCCCAATATAGGAAACATCCTCTCCACATCCACTCTATCTGTGTCCTTTGGTCCCAGACTCCCCTACTATAGGAAACAACCTCTCCACATCTACTCTATCTGAGTCCTCTGGTCCCAGACTACCCCACCGCGGGAAATAACCTCTCAACATCCACACTATCTGTGTCCTCTGGTCCTAGACTCCCCTAATATAGGAAACATCCTCTCCACATCCACTCTATCTGTGTCCTCTGGTCCTAGACTCCCCCACTATAGGAAACATCTTCTCCACATCCACTCTATCTGTGTCCACTGGTCCTAGACTCCCCCACTATAGGAAACATCCAATCCACATCCACTCTATCTGTGTCCTCTGGTACTAGACTCCCACACTATAGGAAATATCCTCTCCACATCCACTCTATCTGAGTCCTCTGGTACTAGACTCCCCCAGTATACGAAACATCCTGTCCACATCCACTCTAACTGTGTCCTCTGGTGCTAGACTCCCCACTATAGGAAACATCCTCTTCACATCCACTCTATCTGTGTCCTTTGGTCCCAGACTTGCCCACCACAGGAAACATCCTCTCCTCATCCACTCTAACTGTGTCCACTGGTCCCAGACTACCCCACCGCGGGAAACATCCACTCAACATCCACACTATCTGTGTCCTCTGGTCCTAGACTCCCCTAATATAGGAAACATCCTCTCCACATCCAATCTATCTGTGTCCTCTGGTCCTACAGTCCCTCACCAGAGGAAACATCCTCTCCACATCCACTCTATCTGTGTCCTCTGGTCCCAGACTACCCCACCACGGGAAACATCCACTCAACATCCACACTATCTGTGTCCTCTGGTCCTAGACTCCCCAAATATAGGAAACAACTTCTCCACAGCCACACTATCGGTGTCCTCTGGTCCTAGACTCCCCCACTATAGGAAACATACTCTCCACATCCACTCTATCTGTGTGCTCTGGTCCGAGACTCCCAACTAAAGGAAACATCCTCTCCACATCCACTCTATCTGTGTCCTCTGGGCCGAGACTCCCCGACTAAAGGAAACATCTTCTCCACAGCCACACTATCGGTGTCCTCTGGTCCTAGACTCCCCCACTATAGGAATCATACTCTCCACATCCACTCTATCTGTGTGCTCTGGTCCGAGACTCCCAACTAAAGGAAACATCCTCTCCACATCCACTCTATCTGTGTCCTCTGGTCCGAGACTCCCCGACTAAAGGAAACATCTTCTCCACTTCCACTCTATCTGTGTCCTCTGGTCCGAGACTCCCAACTAAAGGAAACATCCTCTGCACGTCCACTCTATCTGTGTCCTCTGGTCCGAGACTCCCCGACTAAAGGAAACATCTTCTCCACATCCAGTCTGTCTGTGTCCTCTGGTCCTAGACTCCCCCACTATAGGAAACATTCTCTCCGTATACACTCTATCTGTGTCCTCTGGTCCTAGACTTCCCCAATACAGGAAACAACCACTCCACATCCACTCTATCTGTGTGCTCTGGTCCCAGACTACCCCACCACGGGAAACATCCTCTACACATCCACTCCATCTGTGTCCTCTGGACGTAGACTCCCTTACTGTAGGAAACATCCTCTCCACATCCACTCTATCTGTGTCCTCTGGTCCTAGACTCCCTCACCAGACGAAACATCCTCTCCACAACCACTCTATCTGTGTCCTCTGGTCCGAGCCTCCCCGACTAAAGGAAACATCCTCTCCACATCCACTCTATCTGTGTCCTCTGGTCCTAGACTCCCCCAGTATACGAAACATCCTGTCCACATCCACTCTTACTGTGTCCTCTGCTCCTAGACTCCCCACTATAGGAAACATCCTCTCCACATCCACTCTATCTGTGTCCTTTGGTCCCAGACTTGCCCACCAAAGGAAACATCCTCTCCTCATCCACTCTATCTGTGTCCTCTGGTCCTAGACTCCCCCACTACAGCAAACAACCTCTCCACATCCACTCTATCTGTGTCCTCTGGTCCCAGACTACCCCACCGCGGGAAACAACCTCTCAACATCCACACTATCTGTGTCCTCTGGTCCTAGACTCCCCTAATATAGGAAACATCCTCTCCACATCCACTCTATCTGTGTCCTCTGGTCCTAGACTCCCCCACTATAGGAAACATCTTCTCCACATCCACTCTATCTGTGTCCTCTGGTCCTAGACTCCCCCACTGTAGGAAACATCCTCTCCACATTCACTCTATTTGTGTCCTCTGGTCCTAGACTCCCACACTATACGAAACATCCTGTCCACATCCACTCTTACTGTGTCCTCTGTTCCTAGACTCCCCCACTATAGGAAAAATACTCTCCACATCCACTCTATCTGTGTCCTCTGGTCCGAGACTCCCCGACTAAAGGAAACATCCTCTCCACATCCACGCTCTCTGTGTCCACTGGTCCTAGACTCCCTCACTTCAGGAAACAACCTCTCCACATCCACTCTATCTGTGTCCTCTGGTCCCAGCCCACCCCACCGCGGGAAACATCCATTCAACATCCACACTATCTGTGTCCTCTGGTCCTAGACTCCCCTAATATAGGAAACATCCTCTCCACATCCAATCTATCTGTGTCCTCTGGTCCTACACTCCCTCACCAGAGGAAACATCCTCTCCACATCCACTCTATCTGTGTCCTCTGGTCCCAGACTACCCCACCACGGGAAACATCCTCTCAACATCCACTATATCTCTGTCCTTTGGTCCCAGACTACCCCACCGCGGGAAACATCCACTCAACATCCACACTATCTGTGTCCTCTGGTCCTAGACTCCCCTAATATAGGAAACATCCTCTCCACATCCAATCTATCTGTGTCCTCTGGTCCTACACTCCCTCACCAGAGGAAACATCCTCTCCACATCCACTCTATCTGTGTCCTCTGGTCCCAGACTACCCCACCACGGGAAACATCCTCTCAACATCCACTATATCTCTGTCCTTTGGTCCTAGACTCCCCTACTATAGGAAACATCCTCTCAACATCCACTCTGTCGGTGTCCTCTGGTCCTAGACTCCCCCACTATAAGAAACATACACTCCACATCCACTCTATCTGTGTCCTCTGGTCCGAGACTCCCAACTAAAGGAAACATCCTCTCCACATCCTCTCTATCTGTGGCCTCTGGTCCGAGACTCCCCGACGAAAGGAAACATCTTCTCCACATCCACTCTATCTGTGTCCTCTGGTCCTAGACTCCCCCACTATAGGAAACATCCTCTCCATATCCACTCTATCTGTGTCCTTTGGTCCGAGCCTCCCCGACTAAAGGAAACATCCTCTGCACATCCACTCTATCTGTGTCCTCTTGTCCTAGACTCCCGCACTATAGGAAACAACCCGTCCACATCCACTCTATCTGTGTCCTCTGGTCCCAGACTACCCCACCACGGGAAACATCCTCTCAACATCCACTATATCTCTGTCCTTTGGTCCTAGACTCCCCTACTATAGGAAACATCCTCTCAACATCCACTCTATCTGTGTCCTCTGGTCCTAGACGCCCCTAATATAGGAAACACCTCTCCACGTCCACTCTATCTGTGTCCTCTTGTCCTAGACTCCCTCACCAGAGGAAACATCCTCTCCACATCCACTCTATCTGTGTCCTCTGGTCCCAGACTACCCGACCACGGGAAACATCCTCTCAACTTCCACTCTATCTGTGTCCTCTGGTCCTAGACTCCCCTACTATAGGAAACATCCTCTCAACATCCACTCTATCTGTGTCCTCTGGTCCTAGACTCCCCAAATATAGGAAACAACTTCTCCACATCCACTCTATCGGTGTCCTCTGGACATAGACTCTCCCACTATAAGAAACATACTCTCCACATCCACTCTATCTGTGTCCTTTGGTCCTAGACTCCCCGACTAAAGGAAACATCCTCTCCACATCCACTCTATCTGTGTCCTCTGGTCCTAGACACCCCCAGTACAGGAAACAACCTCTCCACAACCACTCTCTCTGTGTCCTCTGGTCCCAGACTACCCCACCACGGGAAACATCCTCTCCACATCCACTCCATCTGTGTCCTCTGGACCTAGACACCCCGACTATAGGAAACATCCTCCCCACATCCACTCTATCTGTGTCCTCTGGTCCTAGACTCCCCTACTATAGGAAACATCCTCTCAACATCCACTCTATCTGTGTCCTCTGGTCCTAGACTCCCCAAATATAGGAAACAACTTCTCCACAGCCACACTATCGGTGTCCTCTGGTCCTAGACTCCCCCACTATAGGAAACATACTCTCCACATCCACTCTATCTGTGTCCTATGGTCCGAGACTCCCAACTAAAGGAAACATCCTCTCCACATCAACTCTATCTGTGTCCTCTGGTCCGAGACTCCCCGACGAAAGGAAACATCTTCTCCACATCCACTCTATCTGTGTCCTCTGGTCCTAGACTCCCCCACTATAGGAAACATCCTCTACATATCCACTCTATCTGTGTCCTTTGGTCCGAGACTCCACGACTAAAGGAAATATCCTCTCCACATCCACTCTATCTGTGTCCTCTGGTCCTAGACTCCCCTCTATAGGAAACAACCTGTCCACATCCACACTATCTATGTCCTTTGCTCCTAGACTTGCCCACCACTGCAAACATCCTCTCCTCATCCACTCTATCTATGTTCTCTGGTCTTAAACTCCCCTACTATAGGAAACATCCTCACAACATCCACTCTATCTGTGTCCTCTGGTCCTAGACGGCCCTAATATAGGAAAGACCTCTCCACGTCCACTCTATCTGTGTCCTCTTGTCCTAGACTCCCTCACCAGAGGAAACATCCTCTCCACATCCACTCTATCTGTGTCCTCTGGTCCCAGACTACCCGACCACGGGAAACATCCTCTCAACTTCCACTCTATCTGTGTCTTCTGGTGCTAGACTCCCCTACTATAGGAAACATCCTCTCAACATCCACTCTATCTGTGTCCTCTGGTCCTAGACTCCCCAAATATAGGAAACAACTTCTCCACATCCACTCTATCGGTGTCCTTTGGACATAGACTCCCCCACTATAGGAAACATACTC
This sequence comes from Hypanus sabinus, assembly GCF_030144855.1. Taxonomy (NCBI): domain Eukaryota; kingdom Metazoa; phylum Chordata; class Chondrichthyes; order Myliobatiformes; family Dasyatidae; genus Hypanus; species Hypanus sabinus. Next base: position 50,825 of record NW_026779047.1, on the reverse strand, counting down.
TCCACATCCACTCTATCTGTTTCCTCTGGTCCTAGACTCCCCGACTAAAGGAAACATCCTCTCCACATCCACTCTATCTGTGTCCTCTGGTCCTAGACACCCCCAGTACAGGAAACAACCTCTCCACATCCACTCTCTCTGTGTCCTCTGGTCCCAGACTACCCCACCACGGGAAACATCCTCTCCACATCCACTCCATCTGTGTCCTCTGGACCTAGACACCCCTACTATAGGAAACATCCTCCCCACATCCACTCTATCTGTGTCCTCTGGTCCTAGACTCCCTCACCAGAGGAAACATCCTCTCCACAACCACTCTATCTGTGTCCTCTGGTCCGAGCCTCCCCGACTAAAGGAATCATCCTCTCCACATCCACTCTATCTGTGTCCTCTGGTCCGATACTCCCCCACTATAGGAAACATCCGCTCCATATCCACTCTATCTGTGTCCTTTGGGCCTAGACTTCCCACCACAGGAAACATCCTCTCCACATCCACTCTATCTGTGTCCTCTGGTCCTAGAATCCCTCACCAGAGGAAACATCCTCTCCACATCCACTCTATCTGTGTCCTCTGGTCCCAGACAACCCGACCACGGGAAACATCCTCTCAACATCCACTCTATCTGTGTCCTCTGGTCCTAGACTCCCCCACCACATGAAACATCCTCTCCACATCCACTCTATCTGTGTCCACTGGTCATAGACACCCCCAGTACAGGAAACAAACTCTCCACATCCACTCTATCTGTGTCCTCTGGTCCGAGACTCCCTCACCAGAGGAAACATCCTCTCCACAACCACTCTATCTGTGTCCTCTGGTCCGAGCCTCCCCGACTAAAGGAAACATCCTCTCCACATCCACTCTATCTGTCTCCTCTGGTCCTAGACTTGCCCACCACAGGAAACATCCTCTCCACATCCACTCCATCTGTGTCCTCTGGACATAGACTCCCTTACTATAGGAAACATCCTCTCCACATCCACTCTATCTGTGTCCTCTGGCCCTAGACTCCCTCACCAGAGGAAACATCCTCTCCACATCCACTCTATCTGTGTCCTCTGGCCCTAGACTCCCTCACCAGAGGAAACATCCTCTCCACATCCACTCTATCTGTGTCCTCTGGCCCTAGACTCCCTCACCAGAGGAAACATCCTCTCCACAACCACTCTATCTCTGTCCTCTGGTCCGAGCCTCCCCGAATAAAGGAAACATCCTCTCCACATCCACTGTATCTGTGTACTCTGGTCCGAGACTCCCCGACTAAAGGAAACATACTCTCCACATCCACTCTATCTGTCTCCTCTGGTCCTAGACTTGCCCAACACTGGAAACATCCTCTCCACATCCACTCTATCTGTGTCCTCTGGTCCTAGACTCCCCCACTACAGGAAACAACCTCTCCACATCCACTCTATCGTGTCCTCTGGTCCCAGACTACCCCACAACGGGAAACATCCTCTCCACATCCACTCCATCTGTGTCCTCTGGACCTAGACTCCCGTACTATAGGAAACAACCTCTCCACATCCACTCTATCTGTGTCCTCTGGTCCCAGACTCCCTCAACAGAGGAAACATCCTCTCCACAACCACTCTATCTGTGTCCTCTGGTCCGAGCCTCCCCGACTAAAGGAAACATCCTCTCCACATCCACTGTATCTGTGTACTCTGGACCGAGACTCCCCGACTAAAGGAATCATCCTCTCCACATCCACTCTATCTGTCTCCTCTGGTCCTAGACTTGCCCAACACAGGAAACATCCTATCCACATCCACTCTATCTGTGTCCTCTGGTCCTAGACTCCCCCACTACAGGAAACAACCTCTCCACATCCACTCTATCGTGTCCTCTGGTCCCAGACAACCCCACCACGGGAAACATCCTCTCCAAATCCACTCCATCTGTGTCCTCTGGACCTAGACTCCCCTACTATAGGAAACATCCTCTCCACATACACTCTATCTGTGTCCTCTGGTCCGAGACTCCCCGACTAAAGGACACATCCTCTCCACATCCACTCTATCTCTGTCCTCTGGTCCGAGACACCCCGACTGAAGGAAACATCCTCTCCACATCCACTCTATCTGTGTCCTCTGGTCCCAGACTACCCCACCACGGGAAACATCCTCTCAACATCCACTATATCTCTGTCCTTTGGTCCTAGACTCCCCTACTATAGGAAACATCCTCTCAACATCCACTCTATCTGTGTCCTCTGGTCCTAGACGCCCCTAATATAGGAAACACCTCTCCACGTCCACTCTATCTGTGTCCTCTTGTCCTAGACTCCCTCACCAGAGGAAACATCCTCTCCACATCCACTCTATCTGTGTCCTCTGGTCCCAGACTACCCGACCACGGGAAACATCCTCTCAACTTCCACTCTATCTGTATCCTCTGGTCCTAGACTCCCCTACTATAGGAAACATCCTCTCAACATCCACTCTATCTGTGTCCTCTGGTCCTAGACTCCCCAAATATAGGAAACAACTTCTCCACATCCACTCTATCGGTGTCCTCTGGACATAGACTCTCCCACTATAAGAAACATACTCTCCACATCCACTCTATCTGTGTCCTTTGGTCCTAGACTCCCCGACTAAAGGAAACATCCTCTCCACATCCACTCTATCTGTGTCCTCTGGTCCTAGACACCCCCAGTACAGGAAACAACCTCTCCACAACCACTCTCTCTGTGTCCTCTGGTCCCAGACTACCCCACCACGGGAAACATCCTCTCCACATCCACTCCATCTGTGTCCTCTGGACCTAGACACCCCGACTATAGGAAACATCCTCCCCACATCCACTCTATCTGTGTCCTCTGGTCCTAGACTCCCCTACTATAGGAAACATCCTCTCAACATCCACTCTATCTGTGTCCTCTGGTCCTAGACTCCCCAAATATAGGAAACAACTTCTCCACAGCCACACTATCGGTGTCCTCTGGTCCTAGACTCCCCCACTATAGGAAACATACTCTCCACATCCACTCTATCTGTGTCCTATGGTCCGAGACTCCCAACTAAAGGAAACATCCTCTCCACATCAACTCTATCTGTGTCCTCTGGTCCGAGACTCCCCCACTATAGGAAACATCCTCTACATATCCACTCTATCTGTGTCCTTTGGTCCGAGACTCCACGACTAAAGGAAATATCCTCTCCACATCCACTCTATCTGTGTCCTCTGGTCCTAGACTCCCCACTATAGGAAACAACCTGTCCACATCCACACTATCTATGTCCTTTGCTCCTAGACTTGCCCACCACTGCAAACATCCTCTCCTCATCCACTCTATCTATGTTCTCTGGTCTTAAACTCCCCTACTATAGGAAACATCCTCACAACATCCACTCTATCTGTGTCCTCTGGTCCTAGACGGCCCTAATATAGGAAAGACCTCTCCACGTCCACTCTATCTGTGTCCTCTTGTCCTAGACTCCCTCACCAGAGGAAACATCCTCTCCACATCCACTCTATCTGTGTCCTCTGGTCCCAGACTACCCGACCACGGGAAACATCCTCTCAACTTCCACTCTATCTGTGTCTTCTGGTGCTAGACTCCCCTACTATAGGAAACATCCTCTCAACATCCACTCTATCTGTGTCCTCTGGTCCTAGACTCCCCAAATATTGGAAACAACTTCTCCACATCCACTCTATCGGTGTCCTTTGGACATAGACTCCCCCACTATAGGAAACATACTCTCCACATCCACTCTATCTGTTTCCTCTGGTCCTAGACTCCCCGACTAAAGGAAACATCCTCTCCACATCCACTCTATCTGTGTCCTCTGGTCCTAGACACCCCCAGTACAGGAAACAACCTCTCCACATCCACTCTCTCTGTGTCCTCTGGTCCCAGACTACCCCACCACGGGAAACATCCTCTCCACATCCACTCCATCTGTGTCCTCTGGACCTAGACACCCCTACTATAGGAAACATCCTCCCCACATCCACTCTATCTGTGTCCTCTGGTCCTAGACTCCCTCACCAGAGGAAACATCCTCTCCACAACCACTCTATCTGTGTCCTCTGGTCCGAGCCTCCCCGACTAAAGGAATCATCCTCTCCACATCCACTCTATCTGTGTCCTCTGGTCCGATACTCCCCCACTATAGGAAACATCCGCTCCATATCCACTCTATCTGTGTCCTTTGGGCCTAGACTTCCCACCACAGGAAACATCCTCTCCACATCCACTCTATCTGTGTCCTCTGGTCCTAGAATCCCTCACCAGAGGAAACATCCTCTCCACATCCACTCTATCTGTGTCCTCTGGTCCCAGACAACCCGACCACGGGAAACATCCTCTCAACATCCACTCTATCTGTGTCCTCTGGTCCTAGACTCCCCCACCACATGAAACATCCTCTCCACATCCACTCTATCTGTGTCCACTGGTCATAGACACCCCCAGTACAGGAAACAAACTCTCCACATCCACTCTATCTGTGTCCTCTGGTCCGAGACTCCCTCACCAGAGGAAACATCCTCTCCTCAACCACTCTATCTGTGTCCTCTGGTCCGAGCCTCCCCGACTAAAGGAAACATCCTCTCCACATCCACTCTATCTGTCTCCTCTGGTCCTAGACTTGCCCACCACAGGAAACATCCTCTCCACATCCACTCCATCTGTGTCCTCTGGACATAGACTCCCTTACTATAGGAAACATCCTCTCCACATCCACTCTATCTGTGTCCTCTGGCCCTAGACTCCCTCACCAGAGGAAACATCCTCTCCACATCCACTCTATCTGTGTCCTCTGGCCCTAGACTCCCTCACCAGAGGAAACATCCTCTCCACATCCACTCTATCTGTGTCCTCTGGCCCTAGACTCCCTCACCAGAGGAAACATCCTCTCCACAACCACTCTATCTGTGTCCTCTGGTCCGAGCCTCCCCGAATAAAGGAAACATCCTCTCCACATCCACTGTATCTGTGTACTCTGGTCCGAGACTCCCCGACTAAAGGAAACATACTCTCCACATCCACTCTATCTGTTTCCTCTGGTCCTAGACTTGCCCAACACTGGAAACATCCTCTCCACATCCACTCTATCTGTGTCCTCTGGTCCTAGACTCCCCCACTACAGGAAACAACCTCTCCACATCCACTCTATCGTGTCCTCTGGTCCCAGACTACCCCACAACGGGAAACATCCTCTCCACATCCACTCCATCTGTGTCCTCTGGACCTAGACTCCCGTACTATAGGAAACAACCTCTCCACATCCACTCTATCTGTGTCCTCTGGTCCCAGACTCCCTCAACAGAGGAAACATCCTCTCCACAACCACTCTATCTGTGTCCTCTGGTCCGAGCCTCCCCGACTAAAGGAAACATCCTCTCCACATCCACTGTATCTGTGTACTCTGGACCGAGACTCCCCGACTAAAGGAATCATCCTCTCCACATCCACTCTATCTGTCTCCTCTGGTCCTAGACTTGCCCAACACAGGAAACATCCTATCCACATCCACTCTATCTGTGTCCTCTGGTCCTAGACTCCCCCACTACAGGAAACAACCTCTCCACATCCACTCTATCGTGTCCTCTGGTCCCAGACAACCCCACCACGGGAAACATCCTCTCCAAATCCACTCCATCTGTGTCCTCTGGACCTAGACTCCCCTACTATAGGAAACATCCTCTCCACATACACTCTATCTGTGTCCTCTGGTCCGAGACTCCCCGACTAAAGGACACATCCTCTCCACATCCACTCTATCTCTGTCCTCTGGTCCGAGACACCCCGACTGAAGGAAACATCCTCTCCACATCCACTCTATCTGTGTCCTCTGGTCCCAGACTACCCGACCACGACAAACATCCTCTCAACTTCCACTCTATCTGTGTCCTCTGTTCCTAGACTCCCCTAGTATAGGAAACATCCTCTCAACATCCACTCTATCTGTCTCCTCTGGTCCTAGACTCCCCCACTATAGGAAACATCCTCTCCACATCCACTCTATCTGTGTCCTCTGGTCCTAGACTCCCCCAGTATAGGAAACATCCTCTCCACATCCACTCTATCTGTGTCCTCTGGTCCTAGAATTGCCCACCACAGCAAACATCCTCTCCTCATCCACTCTATCTATGTCCTCTGGTCTTAGACTCCCCCCCTACAGGAAGCAACCTCTCCACATCCACTCTATCTGTGTCCTCTGGTCCCAGACTACCCCACGATGGGAAACATCCTCTCCACATCCACTCTATCTGTGTCCTCTGGTCCTAGTCGCCCCTAATATAGGAAACATCCTCTCCACGTCCACTCTATCTGTGTCCTCTGGTCCTAGACTCCCTCACCAGAGGAAACATCCTCTCCACATCCACTCTATCTGTGTCCTCTGGTCGCAGACTACCCGACCACGGGAAACATCCTCTCAACTTCCACTCTATCTGTGTCCTCTGGTCCTAGACTCCCCTACTATAGGAAACATCCTCTCAACATCCACTCTATCTGTGTCCTCTGGTCCTAGACTCCCCAAATATAGGAAACAACTTCTCCACATCTACTCTATCGGTGTCCTCTGGACATAGACTCCCCCACTATAGGAAACATACTCTCCACATCCACTCTATCTGTGTCCTCTGGTCCTAGACTCCCCGACTAAAGGAAACATCCTCTCCACATCCACTCTATCTGTGTCCTCTGGTCCTAGACTCCCCGACTAAAGGAAACATCCTCTCCACATCCACTCTATCTGTGTCCTCTGGTCCGAGACTCCCCGACTAAAGGAAACATCTTCTCCACATCCACTCTATCTGTGTCCTCTGGTCCTAGACACCCCCAGTATAGGAAACATCCGCTCCATATCCACTCGATATGTGTGTTTGCGTCCTAGACTTGCCCACCACAGGAAACATCCTCTCCACATCCACTCTATCTGTGTCCTCTGGTCCTAGACGGCCCTAATATAGGAAACATCTCTCCATGTCCACTCTATCTGTGTCCTCTTGTCCTAGACTCCCTCACCAGAGGAAACATCCTCTCCACATCCACTCTATCTGTGTCCTCTGGTCCCAGACTACCCGACCACAAGAAACATCCTCTCAACTTCCACTCTATCTGTGTCCTCTGGTCCTAGACTCCCCTACTATAGGAAACATCCTCTCAACATCCAATCTATCTGTGTCCTCTGGTCCTAGACTCCCCAAATATAGGAAACAACTTCTCCACATCCACTGTATCGGTGTCCTCTGGACATAGACTCCCCCACTATAGGAAATATCCTCTCCACATCCACTCTATCTGTGTCCTCTGGTCCTAGACTCCCCCACTACAGGAAACAACCTCTCCACATCCACTCTATCGTGTCCTCTGGTCCCAGACTACCCCTCCACGGGAAACATCCTCTCCACATCCACTCCATCTGTGTCCTCTGGACCTAGACTCCCCTACTTTAGGAAACAACCTCTCCACATCCACTCTATCTGTGTCCTCTGGTCCCAGACTCCCTCACCAGAGGAAACATCCTCTCCACAACCACTCTATCTGTGTCCTCTGGTCCGAGCCTCCCCGACTAAAGGAAACATCCTCTCCACATCCACTGTATCTATGTACTCTGGTCCGAGACTCCCCGACTAAAGGAATCATCCTCTCCACATCCACTCTATCTGTCTCCTCTGGTCCTAGACTTGCCCAACACAGGAAACATCCTCTCCACATCCACTCTATCTGTGTCCTCTGGTCCTAGACTCCCCCACTACAGGAAACAACCTCTCCACATCCACTCTATCGTGTCCTCTGGTCCCAGACAACCCCACCACGGGAAACATCCTCTCCACATCCACTCCATCTGTGTCCTCTGGACCTAGACTCCCCTACTATAGGAAACAACCTCTCCACATCCACACTATCTGTGTCCTCTGGTCCCAGACTACCCCACAACTGGAAACATCCTCTCCACATACACTCTATCTGTGTCCTCTGGTCCGAGACTCCCCGACTAAAGGACATATCCTCTCCACATCCACTCTATCTCTGTCCTCTGGTCCGAGACACCCCGACTAAAGGAAACATCCTCTCCACATCCCCTCTATCTGTGTCCTCTGGTCCCAGACTACCCGACCACGAGAAACATCCTCTCAACTTCCACTCTATCTGTGTCCTCTGGTCCTAGACTCCCCTACTATAGGAAACATCCTCTCATCATCCACTCTATCTGTCTCCTCTGGTCCTAGACTCCCCACTATAGGAAACATCCTCTCCACATCCACTCTATCTGTGTCCTCTGGTCCTAGACTCCCCCAGTATAGGAAACATCCTCTCCACATCCACTCTATCTGTGTCCTCTGGTCCTAGACTCCCCACTATAGGAAACAACCTGTCCACATCCACACTATCTGTGTCCTTTGGTCCTAGAATTGCCCACCACAGCAAACATCCTCTCCTCATCCACTCTATCTATGTCCTCTGGTCTTAGACTCCCCCCCTACAGGAAGCAACCTCTCCACATCTACTCTATCGGTGTCCTCTGGACATAGACTCCCCCACTATAGGAAACATACTCTCCACATCCACTCTATCTGTGTCCTCTGGTCCTAGACTCCCCGACTAAAGGAAACATCCTCTCCACATCCACTCTATCTGTGTCCTCTGGTCCTAGACTCCCCGACTAAAGGAAACATCCTCTCCACATCCACTCTATCTGTGTCCTCTGGTCCGAGACTCCCCGACTAAAGGAAACATCTTCTCCACATCCACTCTATCTGTGTCCTCTGGTCCTAGACACCCCCAGTATAGGAAACATCCGCTCCATATCCACTCGATATGTGTGTTTGCGTCCTAGACTTGCCCACCACAGGAAACATCCTCTCCACATCCACTCTATCTGTGTCCTCTGGTCCTAGACGGCCCTAATATAGGAAACATCTCTCCACGTCCACTCTATCTGTGTCCTCTTGTCCTAGACTCCCTCACCAGAGGAAACATCCTCTCCACATCCACTCTATCTGTGTCCTCTGGTCCCAGACTACCCGACCACAAGAAACATCCTCTCAACTTCCACTCTATCTGTGTCCTCTGGTCCTAGACTCCCCTACTATAGGAAACATCCTCTCAACATCCAATCTATCTGTGTCCTCTGGTCCTAGACTCCCCAAATATAGGAAACAACTTCTCCACATCCACTCTATCGGTGTCCTCTGGACATAGACTCCCCCACTATAGGAAATATCCTCTCCACATCCACTCTATCTGTGTCCTCTGGTCCTAGACTCCCCCACTACAGGAAACAACCTCTCCACATCCACTCTATCGTGTCCTCTGGTCCCAGACTACCCCTCCACGGGAAACATCCTCTCCACATCCACTCCATCTGTGTCCTCTGGACCTAGACTCCCCTACTTTAGGAAACAACCTCTCCACATCCACTCTATCTGTGTCCTCTGGTCCCAGACTCCCTCACCAGAGGAAACATCCTCTCCACAACCACTCTATCTGTGTCCTCTGGTCCGAGCCTCCCCGACTAAAGGAAACATCCTCTCCACATCCACTGTATCTATGTACTCTGGTCCGAGACTCCCCGACTAAAGGAATCATCCTCTCCACATCCACTCTATCTGTCTCCTCTGGTCCTAGACTTGCCCAACACAGGAAACATCCTCTCCACATCCACTCTATCTGTGTCCTCTGGTCCTAGACTCCCCCACTACAGGAAACAACCTCTCCACATCCACTCTATCGTGTCCTCTGGTCCCAGACAACCCCACCACGGGAAACATCCTCTCCACATCCACTCCATCTGTGTCCTCTGGACCTAGACTCCCCTACTATAGGAAACAACCTCTCCACATCCACACTATCTGTGTCCTCTGGTCCCAGACTACCCCACAACTGGAAACATCCTCTCCACATACACTCTATCTGTGTCCTCTGGTCCGAGACTCCCCGACTAAAGGACATATCCTCTCCACATCCACTCTATCTCTGTCCTCTGGTCCGAGACACCCCGACTAAAGGAAACATCCTCTCCACATCCCCTCTATCTGTGTCCTCTGGTCCCAGACTACCCGACCACGAGAAACATCCTCTCAACTTCCACTCTATCTGTGTCCTCTGGTCCTAGACTCCCCTACTATAGGAAACATCCTCTCATCATCCACTCTATCTGTCTCCTCTGGTCCTAGACTCCCCACTATAGGAAACATCCTCTCCACATCCACTCTATCTGTGTCCTCTGGTCCTAGACTCCCTCACCAGAGGAAACATCCTCTCCACATCCACTCTATCTGTGTCCTCTGGTCGCAGACTACCCGACCACGGGAAACATCCTCTCAACTTCCACTCTATCTGTGTCCTCTGGTCCTAGACTCCCCTACTATTGGAAACATCCTCTCAACATCCACTCTATCTGTGTCCTCTGGTCCTAGACTCCCCAAATATAGGAAACAACTTCTCCACATCTACTCTATCGGTGTCCTCTGGACATAGACTCCCCCACTATAGGAAACATACTCTCCACATCCACTCTATCTGTGTCCTCTGGTCCTAGACTCCCCGACTAAAGGAAACATCCTCTCCACATCCACTCTATCTGTGTCCTCTGGTCCTAGACTCCCCGACTAAAGGAAACATCCTCTCCACATCCACTCTATCTGTGTCCTCTGGTCCGAGACTCCCCGACTAAAGGAAACATCTTCTCCACATCCACTCTATCTGTGTCCTCTGGTCCTAGACACCCCCAGTATAGGAAACATCCGCTCCATATCCACTCGATATGTGTGTTTGCGTCCTAGACTTGCCCACCACAGGAAACATCCTCTCCACATCCACTCTATCTGTGTCCTCTGGTCCTAGACGGCCCTAATATAGGAAACATCTCTCCACGTCCACTCTATCTGTGTCCTCTTGTCCTAGACTCCCTCACCAGAGGAAACATCCTCTCCACATCCACTCTATCTGTGTCCTCTGGTCCCAGACTACCCGACCACAAGAAACATCCTCTCAACTTCCACTCTATCTGTGTCCTCTGGTCCTAGACTCCCCTACTATAGGAAACATCCTCTCAACATCCAATCTATCTGTGTCCTCTGGTCCTAGACTCCCCAAATATAGGAAACAACTTCTCCACATCCACTGTATCGGTGTCCTCTGGACATAGACTCCCCCACTATAGGAAATATCCTCTCCACATCCACTCTATCTGTGTCCTCTTGTCCTAGACTCCCCCACTACAGGAAACAACCTCTCCACATCCACTCTATCGTGTCCTCTGGTCCCAGACTACCCCTCCACGGGAAACATCCTCTCCACATCCACTCCATCTGTGTCCTCTGGACCTAGACTCCCCTACTTTAGGAAACAACCTCTCCACATCCACTCTATCTGTGTCCTCTGGTCCCAGACTCCCTCACCAGAGGAAACATCCTCTCCACAACCACTCTATCTGTGTCCTCTGGTCCGAGCCTCCCCGACTAAAGGAAACATCCTCTCCACATCCACTGTATCTATGTACTCTGGTCCGAGACTCCCCGACTAAAGGAATCATCCTCTCCACATCCACTCTATCTGTCTCCTCTGGTCCTAGACTTGCCCAACACAGGAAACATCCTCTCCACATCCACTCTATCTGTGTCCTCTGGTCCTAGACTCCCCCACTACAGGAAACAACCTCTCCACATCCACTCTATCGTGTCCTCTGGTCCCAGACAACCCCACCACGGGAAACATCCTCTCCACATCCACTCCATCTGTGTCCTCTGGACCTAGACTCCCCTACTATAGGAAACAACCTCTCCACATCCACACTATCTGTGTCCTCTGGTCCCAGACTACCCCACAACTGGAAACATCCTCTCCACATACACTCTATCTGTGTCCTCTGGTCCGAGACTCCCCGACTAAAGGACATATCCTCTCCATATCCACTCTATCTCTGTCCTCTGGTCCGAGACACCCCGACTAAAGGAAACATCCTCTCCACATCCCCTCTATCTGTGTCCTCTGGTCCCAGACTACCCGACCACGAGAAACATCCTCTCAACTTCCACTCTATCTGTGTCCTCTGGTCCTAGACTCCCCTACTATAGGAAACATCCTCTCATCATCCACTCTATCTGTCTCCTCTGGTCCTAGACTCCCCACTATAGGAAACATCCTCTCCACATCCACTCTATCTGTGTCCTCTGGTCCTAGACTCCCCCAGTATAGGAAACATCCTCTCCACATCCACTCTATCTGTGTCCTCTGGTCCTAGACTCCCCACTATAGGAAACAACCTGTCCACATCCACACTATCTGTGTCCTTTGGTCCTAGAATTGCCCACCACAGCAAACATCCTCTCCTCATCCACTCTATCTATGTCCTCTGGTCTTAGACTCCCCCCCTACAGGAAGCAACCTCTCCACATCTACTCTATCGGTGTCCTCTGGACATAGACTCCCCCACTATAGGAAACATACTCTCCACATCCACTCTATCTGTGTCCTCTGGTCCTAGACTCCCCGACTAAAGGAAACATCCTCTCCACATCCACTCTATCTGTGTCCTCTGGTCCTAGACTCCCCGACTAAAGGAAACATCCTCTCCACATCCACTCTATCTGTGTCCTCTGGTCCGAGACTCCCCGACTAAAGGAAACATCTTCTCCACATCCACTCTATCTGTGTCCTCTGGTCCTAGACACCCCCAGTATAGGAAACATCCGCTCCATATCCACTCGATATGTGTGTTTGCGTCCTAGACTTGCCCACCACAGGAAACATCCTCTCCACATCCACTCTATCTGTGTCCTCTGGTCCTAGACGGCCCTAATATAGGAAACATCTCTCCACGTCCACTCTATCTGTGTCCTCTTGTCCTAGACTCCCTCACCAGAGGAAACATCCTCTCCACATCCACTCTATCTGTGTCCTCTGGTCCCAGACTACCCGACCACAAGAAACATCCTCTCAACTTCCACTCTATCTGTGTCCTCTGGTCCTAGACTCCCCTACTATAGGAAACATCCTCTCAACATCCAATCTATCTGTGTCCTCTGGTCCTAGACTCCCCAAATATAGGAAACAACTTCTCCACATCCACTCTATCGGTGTCCTCTGGACATAGACTCCCCCACTATAGGAAATATCCTCTCCACATCCACTCTATCTGTGTCCTCTGGTCCTAGACTCCCCCACTACAGGAAACAACCTCTCCACATCCACTCTATCGTGTCCTCTGGTCCCAGACTACCCCTCCACGGGAAACATCCTCTCCACATCCACTCCATCTGTGTCCTCTGGACCTAGACTCCCCTACTTTAGGAAACAACCTCTCCACATCCACTCTATCTGTGTCCTCTGGTCCCAGACTCCCTCACCAGAGGAAACATCCTCTCCACAACCACTCTATCTGTGTCCTCTGGTCCGAGCCTCCCCGACTAAAGGAAACATCCTCTCCACATCCACTGTATCTATGTACTCTGGTCCGAGACTCCCCGACTAAAGGAATCATCCTCTCCACATCCACTCTATCTGTCTCCTCTGGTCCTAGACTTGCCCAACACAGGAAACATCCTCTCCACATCCACTCTATCTGTGTCCTCTGGTCCTAGACTCCCCCACTACAGGAAACAACCTCTCCACATCCACTCTATCGTGTCCTCTGGTCCCAGACAACCCCACCACGGGAAACATCCTCTCCACATCCACTCCATCTGTGTCCTCTGGACCTAGACTCCCCTACTATAGGAAACAACCTCTCCACATCCACACTATCTGTGTCCTCTGGTCCCAGACTACCCCACAACTGGAAACATCCTCTCCACATACACTCTATCTGTGTCCTCTGGTCCGAGACTCCCCGACTAAAGGACATATCCTCTCCACATCCACTCTATCTCTGTCCTCTGGTCCGAGACACCCCGACTAAAGGAAACATCCTCTCCACATCCCCTCTATCTGTGTCCTCTGGTCCCAGACTACCCGACCACGAGAAACATCCTCTCAACTTCCACTCTATCTGTGTCCTCTGGTCCTAGACTCCCCTACTATAGGAAACATCCTCTCATCATCCACTCTATCTGTCTCCTCTGGTCCTAGACTCCCCACTATAGGAAACATCCTCTCCACATCCACTCTATCTGTGTCCTCTGGTCCTAGACTCCCCCAGTATAGGAAACATCCTCTCCACATCCACTCTATCTGTGTCCTCTGGTCCTAGACTCCCCACTATAGGAAACAACCTGTCCACATCCACACTATCTGTGTCCTTTGGTCCTAGAATTGCCCACCACAGCAAACATCCTCTCCTCATCCACTCTATCTATGTCCTCTGGTCTTAGACTCCCCCCTACAGGAAGCAACCTCCCCACATCCACTCTATCTGTGTCCTCTGGTCCTAGTCGCCCCTAATATAGGAAACATCCTCTCCACGTCCACTCTATCTGTGTCCTCTGGTCCTAGACTCCCTCACCAGAGGAAACATCCTCTCCACATCCACTCTATCTGTGTCCTCTGGTCGCAGACTACCCGACCACGGGAAACATCCTCTCAACTTCCACTCTATCTGTGTCCTCTGGTCCTAGACTCCCCTACTATAGGAAACATCCTCTCAACATCCACTCTATCTGTGTCCTCTGGTCCTAGACTCCCCAAATATAGGAAACAACTTCTCCACATCCACTCTATCGGTGTCTTCTGGACATTGACTCCCCCACTATAGGAAACATCCTCTCCACATCCACTCCATCTGTGTCCTCTGGACCTAGACACCCATACTATAGGAAACATCCTCTCCACATCCACTCCATCTGTGTCCTCTGGTCCGAGCCTCCCCTACTAAAGGAATCATCCTCTCCACATCCACTCTATCTGTGTCCTCTGGTCCGATACACCCCCACTATAGGAAACATCCGCTCCATATCCACTCTATCTGTGTCCTTTGGGCCTAGACTTGCCCACCACAGGAAACATCCTCTCCACATCCACTCTATCTGTGTCCTCTGGTCCAAGACTCCCCCACCACATGAAACATCCTCTCCACATCCACTCTATCTGTGTCCACTGGTCATAGACACCCCCAGTACAGGAAACAAACTCTCCACATCCACTCTATCTGTGTCCTCTGGTCCGAGACTCCCTCACCAGAGGAAACATCCTCTCCACAACCACTCTATCTGTGTCCTCTGGTCCGAGACTCCCCGACTAAAGGAAACATCCTCTCCACATCCACTCTATCTGTCTCCTCTGATCCTAGACTTGCCCACCACAGGAAACATCCTCTCCACATCCACTCCATCTGTGTCCTCTGGACATAGACTCCCTCACCAGAGGAAACATCCTCTTCACAACCACTCTATCTGTGTCCTCTGGTCCGAGCCTCCCCGACTAAAGGAAACATCCTCTCCACATCCACTCTATCTGTGTCCTCTGGTCCGAGACTCCCCGACTAAAGGAAACATCCTCTCCACATCCACTCTATCTGTCTCCTCTGGTCCTAGACTTGCCCAACACTGGAAACATCCTCTCCACATACACTCTATCTGTGTCCACTGGTCCTAGACTCCTCCACTACAGGAAACAAACTCTCCACATCCACTCTATCGTGTCCTCTGGTCCCAGACTACCCCACCACGGGAAACATCCTCTCCACATCCACTCCATCTGTGTCCTCTGGACCTAGACTCCCCTACTATAGGAAACAACCTCTCCACATCCACTCTATCTGTGTCCTCTGGTCCCAGACTCCCTCACCAGAGGAAACATCCTCTCCACAACCACTCTATCTGTGTCCTCTGGTCCGAGACTCCCCGACTAAAGGAAACATCCTCTCCACATCCACTGTATCTGTGTACTCTGGTCCGAGACTCCCCGACTAAAGGAATCATTCTCTCCACATCCACTCTATCTGTCTCCTCTGGTCCTAGACTTGCCCAACACAGGAAACATCCTCTCCACATCCACTCTATCTGTGTCCTCTGGTCCTAGACTCCCCCACTACAGGAAACAACCTCTCCACATCCACTCTATCGTGTCCTCTGGTCGCAGACAACCCCACCGCGGGAAACATCCTCTCCACATCCACATCTGTGTCCTCTGGACCTAGACACCCCTACTATAGGAAACAACCTCTCCACATCCACTCTAACTGTGTCCTCTGGTCCCAGACTACCCCACAACTGGAAACATCCTCTCCACATACAATCTATCTGTGTCCTGTGGTCCGAGACTCCCCGACTAAAGGACACATCCTCTCCACATCCACTCTATCTCTGTCCTCTGGTCCGAGACACCCCGATTAAAGGAAACATCCTCTCCACATTCACACTATCAGTCTCCTCTGGTCCTAGACTCCCCACTATAGGAAACAACCTGTCCACATCCACACTATCTGTGTCCTTTGGTCCTAGACTTGCCCACCACAGCAAACATCCTCTCCTCATCCACTCTATCTATGTCCTCTGGTCTTAGACTCCCCCCCTACAGGAAGCAACCTCTCCGCATCCACTCTATCTGTGTCCTCTGGTCCCAGACTACCCCACGATGGGAAACAACCTCTCCACATCCACTCTATCTGTGTCCTCTGGTCCTAGACGCCCCTAATATAGGAAACATCCTCTCCACGTCCACTCTATCTGTTTCCTCTTGTCCTAGACTCCCTCACCAGAGGAAACATCCCCTCCACATCCACTCTATCTGTGTCCTCTGGTCCCAGACTACCCGACCACGGGAAACATCCTCTCAACTTCCACTCTATCTGTGTCCTCTGGTCCTAGACTCCCCTACTATCGGAAACATCCTCTCAACATCCACTCTATCTGTGTCCTCTGGTCCTAGACTCCCCAAATATAGGAAACAACTTCTCCACATCCACTCTATCGGTGTCCTCTGGACATAGACTCCCCCACTATAGGAAACATACTCTCCACATCCACTCTATCTGTGTCCTCTGGTCCTAGACTCCCCGACTAAAGGAAACATCTTCTCCACATCCACTCTATCTGTGTCCTCTGGTCCTAGACTCCCCGACTAAAGGAAACATCCTCTCCACATCCAGTCTATCTGTGTCCTCTGGTCCGAGACTCCCCGACTAAAGGAAACATCTTCTCCACATCCACTCTATCTGTGTCCTCTGGTCCTAGACACCCCCAGTATAGGAAACATCCGCTCCATATCCACTCGATATGTGAGTTTGCGTCCTAGACTTGCCCACCACAGGAAACATCCTCTCCACATCCACTCTATCTGTGTCCTCTGGTCCTAGACGGCCCTAATATAGGAAACATCTCTCCACGTCCACTCTATCTGTGTCCTCTTGTCCTAGACTCCCTCACCAGAGGAAACATCCTCTCCACATCCACTCTATCTGTGTCCTCTGGTCCCAGACTACCCGACCACGAGAAACATCCTCTCAACTTCCACTCTATCTGTGTCCTCTGGTCCTAGACTCCCCTACTATAGGAAACATCCTCTCAACATCCACTCTATCTGTGTCCTCTGGTCCTAGACTCCCCAAATATAGTAAACAACTTCTCCACATCCACTCTATCGGTGTCCTCTGGACATAGACTCCCCCACTATAGGAAACATACTCTCCACATCCACTCTAACTGTGTCCTCTGGTCCTAGACTCCCCGACTAAAGGAAACATCCTCTCCACATCCACTCTATCTCTGTCCTCTGGTCCTAGACACCCCCAGTACAGGAAACAACCTCTCCACATCCACTCTCTCTGTGTCCTCTGGTCCCAGACTACCCCACCACGGGAAACATCCTCTCCACATCCACTCTATCTGTGTCCTTTGGGCCTAGACTTGCACACCACAGGAAACATCCTCTCCACATCCACACTATCTTTGTCCTCTGGTCCTAGACTCCCCACTATAGGAAACAACCTGTCAACATCCACACTATCTGTGTCCTTTGGTCCTAGAATTGCCCACCACAGCAAACATCCTCTCCTCATCCACTCTATCTATGTCCTCTGGTCTTAGACTCCCCCCCTACCGGAAGCAACCTCTGCACATCCACTCTATCTGTGTCCTCTGGTCCCAGATTACCCCACGATGGGAAACATCCTCTCCACATCCACTCTATCTGTGTCCTCTGGTCCTAGACGCCCCTAATATAGGAAACATCCTCTCCACGTCCACTCTATCTGTGCCCTCTGGTCCTAGACTCCCTCACCAGAGGAAACATCCTCTCCACATCCACTCTATCTGTGTCCTCTGGTCCCAGACTACCCGACCACGGGAAACATCCTCTCAACTTCCACTCTATCTGTGTCCTCTGGTCCTAGCCTCCCCTGCTATAGGAAACATCCTCTGAACATCCACTCTATCTGTGTCCTCTGGTCCTAGACTCCCCAAATATAGGAAACAACTTCTCCACATCCACTCTATCTGTGTCCTCTGGTCCCAGACTCCCCCACTATAGGAAACATACTCTCCACATCCACTCTATCTGTGTCCTCTGGTCCTAGACTCCCCGACTAAAGGAAACATCCTCTCCACATCCACTCTATCTGTGTCCTCTGGTCCTAGACTCCCCGACTAAAGGAAACATCCTCTCCACATCCACTCTATCTGTGTCCTCTGGTCCGAGACTCCCCGACTAAAGGAAACATCTTCTCCACATCAACACTATCTGTGTCCTCTGGTCCTTGACACCCCCAGTATAGGAAACATCCGCTCCATATCCACTCGATATGTGTGTTTGCGTCCTAGACTTGCCCACCACAGGAAACATCCTCTCCACATCCACAATATCTGTGTCCTCTGGTCCTAGACACCCCCACTACAGGAAACAACCTCTCCACATCCACTCTCTCTGTGTCCTCTGGTCCCAGACTACCCCACCATGGTAATCATCCTCTCCACATCTACTGTATCTGTGTCCTCTGGTCCTAGAAGCACCTAATCTAGGAAACACCTCTCCACGTCCACTCTATCTGTGTCCTCTGGTCCTAGACTCCCTCACCAGAGGAAACATCCTCTCCACATCCACTCTATCTGTGTCCTCTGGTCCCAGACTACCCCACCACTGGAAACATCCTCTCAACTTCCACTCTCTCTGTGTCCTCTGGTCCTAGACTCCCCTACTATAGGAAACATCCTCTCAACATCCACTCTATCTGTCTCCTCTGGTGCTAGACTCCCCCACTATAGGAAACATCCTCTCCACATCCACTCTATCTGTGTCCTCTGGTCCTAGACTCCCCCAGTATAGGAAACATCCTCTCCACATCCACTCTATCTGTGTCCTCTGGTCCTAGACTCCCCACTATAGGAAACAACCTGTCCACATCCACACTATCTGTGTCCTTTGGTCCTAGAATTGCCCACCACAGCAAACATCCTCTCCTCATCCACTCTATCTATGTCCTCTGGTCTTAGACTCCCCCCCTACAGGAAGCAACCTCTCCACATCCACTCTATCTGTGTCCTCTGGTCCCAGACTACCCCACGATGGGAAACATCCTCTCCACATCCACTCTATCTGTGTCCTCTGGTCCTAGTCGCCCCTAATATAGGAAACATCCTCCCCACGTCCACTCTATCTGTGTCCTCTGGTCCTAGACTCCCTCACCAGAGGAAACATCCTCTCCACATTCACTCTATCTGTGTCCTCTGGTCGCAGACTACCCGACCACGGGAAACATCCTCTCAACTTCCACTCTATCTGTGTCCTCTGGTCCTAGACTCCCCTACTATAGGAAACATCCTCTCAACATCCACTCTATCTGTGTCCTCTGGTCCTAGACTCCCCAAATATAGGAAACAACTTCTCCACATCCACTCTATCGGTGTCTTCTGGACATAGACTCCCCCACTATAGGAAACATACTCTCCACATCCACTCTATCTGTGTCCTCTGGTCCTAGACTCCCCGACTAAAGGAAACATCCTATCCACATCCACTCTATCTGTGTCCTCTGGTCCTAGACTCCCCGACTAAAGAAAACATCCTCTCCACATCCACTCTATCTGTGTCCTCTGGTCCGAGACTCCCCGACTAAAGGAAACATCTTCTCCACATCCACTCTATCTGTGTCCTCTGGTCCTAGACACCCCCAGTATAGGAAACTTCCGCTCCATATCCACTCGATATGTGTGTTTGCGTCCTAGACTTGCCCACCACAGGAAACATCCTCTCCACATCCACTCCATCTGTGTCCTCTGGAACTAGACACCCATACTATAGGAAACATCCTCCCCACATCCACTCTATCTGTGTCCTCTGGTCCTAGACTCCCTCACCAGAGGAAACATCCTCTCAACAACCACTCAATCTGTGTCCTCTGGTCCGAGCCTCCCCGACTAAAGGAATCATCCTCTCCACATCCACTCTATCTGTGTCCTCTGGTCCGATACACCCCCACTATAGGAAACATCCGCTCCATATCCACTCTATCTGTGTCCTTTGGGCCTAGACTTGCCCACCACAGGAAACATCCTCTCCACATCCACTCTATCTGTGTCCTCTGGTCCTAGACTCCCCCACCACATGAAACATCCTCTCCACATCCACTCTATCTGTGTCCACTGGTCATAGACACCCCCAGTACAGGAAACAAACTCTCCACATCCACTCTATCTGTGTCCTCTGGTCCGAGACTCCCTCACCAGAGGAAACATCCTCTCCACAACCACTCTATCTGTGTCCTCTGGTCCGAGACTCCCCGACTAATGGAAACATCCTCTCCACATCCACTCTATCTGTCTCCTCTGATCCTAGACTTGCCCACCACAGGAAACATCCTCTCCACATCCACTCCATCTGTGTCCTCTGGACATAGACTCCCTCACCAGAGGAAATATCCTCTCCACAACCACTCTATCTGTGTCCTCTGGTCCGAGCCTCCCCGACTAAAGGAAACATCCTTTCCACATCCACTCTATCTGTGTCCTCTGGTCCGAGACTCCCCGACTAAAGGAATCATCCTCTCCACATCCACTCAATCTGTCTCCTCTGGTCCTAGACTTGCCCAACACTGGAAACATCCTCTCCACATCCACTCTATCTGTGTCCACTGGTCCTAGACTCCCCCACTACAGGAAACAACCTCTCCACATCCATTCTATCCTGTCCTCTGGTCCCAGACAACCCCAACACGGGAAACATCCTCTCCACATCCACTCCATCTGTGTCCTCTGGACCTAGACTCCCCTACTATAGGAAACAACCTCTCCACATCCACTCTATCTGTGTCCTCTCGTCCCAGACTCCCTCACCAGAGGAAACATCCTCTCCACATACTCTCTATCTGTGTCCTCTGGTCCGAGACTCCCCGACTAAAGGAAACATCCTCTCCACATTCACTCTATCTGTCTCCTCTGGTCCTAGACGCCCCTAATATAGGAAACATCCTCTCCACGTCCACTCTATCTGTGTCCTATGGTCCTAGACTCCCTCACCAGAGGAAACATCCTCTCCACATCCACTCTATCTGTGTCCTCGGGACTCAGACTACCCGACCACGGGAAACATCCTCTCAACTTCCACTCTATCTGTGTCCTCTGGTCCTAGACTCCCCTACTATAGGAAACATCCTCTCAACATCCACTCTATCTGTGTCCTCTGGACCTAGACTCCCCAAATATAGGAAACAACTTCTCCACATCCACTCTATCGGTGTCCTCTGGACATAGACTCCACCACTATAGGAAACATCCTCTCCATATCCACTCTTTCTGTCTCCTCTGGTCCTAGACTTGCCCAACACTGGAAACATCCTCTCCACATCCACTCTATCTGTGTCCTCTGGTCCTAGACTCCCCCACTACAGGAAATAACCTCTCCACATCCACTCTATCGTGTCCTCTGGTCCCAGACAACCCCACCACGGGAAACATCCTCTCCACATCCTCTCCATCTGTGTCCTCTGGACCTAGTCTCCCCTACTATAGGAAACAACCTCTCCACGTCCACTCTATCTGTGTCCTCAGGTCCTAGACTCCCTCACCAGAGGAAACATCCTCTCCAAATCCACTCTATCTGTGTCCTCGGGACCCAGACTACCCGACCACGGGAAACATCCTCTCAACTTCCACTCTATCTGTGTCCTCTGTTCCTAGACTCCCCTACTATAGGAAACATCCTCTCAACATCCACCCTATCTGTGTCCTCTGGTTCTAGACTCCCCAAATATAGGAAACAACTTCTCCACATCCACTCCATCGGTGTCCTCTGGACATAGACTCCCCCACTATAGGAAACATACTCTCCACATCCACTCTATCTGTGTCCTCTGGTCCTAGACTCCCCGACTAAAGGAAACATCCTCTCCACATCCACTCTATCTGTGTCCTCTGGTCCTAGACACCCCAACTAAAGGAAACATCCTCTCCACATCCACTCTATCTGTGTCCTCTGGTCCGAGACTCCCCGACTAAAGGAAACATCTTCTCCACATCAACTCTATCTGTCTCCTCTGGTCCTAGACACCCCCAGTATAGGAAACATCCTCTCAACATCTACTCTATCTGTGTCCTCTGGTCCTAGACTCCCCGACTAAAGGAAACATCTTCTCCACATCCACTCTATCTGTGTCCTCTGGTCCTAGACTCCCCGACTAAAGGAATCATCCTCTCCACATCCACTCTATCTGTCTCCTCTGGTCCTAGACTTGCCCAACACTGGAAACATCCTCTCCACATCCACTCTATCTGTGTCCACTGGTCCTAGACTCCCCCACTACAGGAAACAACCTCTCCACATCCACTCTATCCTGTCCTCTGGTCTCAGACTATCCCAACACGGGAAACATCCTCTCCACATCCACTCCATCTGTGTCCTCTGGACCTAGACTCCCCTACTATAGGAAACAACCTCTCCACATCCACTCTATCTGTGTCCTCTGGTCCCAGACTCCCTCACCAGAGGAAACATCCTCTCCACATACTCTCTATCTGTGTCCTCTGGTCCGAGACTCCCCGACTAAAGGAAACATCCTCTCCACATTCACTCTATCTGTCTCCTCTGGTCCTAGACGCCCCTAATATAGGAAACATCCTCTCCACGTCCACTCTATCTGTTTCCTATGGTCCTAGACTCCCTCACCAGAGGAAACATCCTCTCCACATCCACTCTATCTGTGTCCTCGGGACCCAGACTACCCGACCACGGGAAACATCCTCTCAACTTCCACTCTATCTGTGTCCTCTGGTCCTAGACTCCCCTACTATAGGAAACATCCTCTCAACATCCACTCTATCTGTGTCCTCTGGACCTAGACTCCCCAAATATAGGAAACAACTCCACATCCAGTCTATCGGTGTCCTCTGGACATAGACTCCACCACTATAGGAAACATCCTCTCCACATCCACTCTTTCTGTCTCCTCTGGTCCTAGACTTGCCCAACACTGGAAACATCCTCTCCACATCCACTCTATCTGTGTCCTCTGGTCCTAGACTCCCCCACTACAGGAAATAACCTCTCCACATCCACTCTATCGTGTCCTCTGTTCCCAGACAACCCCACCACGGGAAACATCCTCTCCACATCCTCTCCATCTGTGTCCTCTGGACCTAGACTCCCCTACTATAGGAAACAACCTCTCCACGTCCACTCTATCTGTGTCCTCAGGTCCTAGACTCCCTCACCAGAGGAAACATCCTCTCCACATCCACTCTATCTGTGTCCTCGGGACCCAGACTACCCGACCACGGGAAACATCCTCTCAACTTCCACTCTATCTGTGTCCTCTGTTCCTAGACTCCCCTACTATAGGAAACATCCTCTCAACATCCACTCTATCTGTGTCCTCTGGTTCTAGACTCCCCAAATATAGGAAACAACTTCTCCACATCCACTCTATCGGTGTCCTCTGGACATAGACTCCCCCACTATAGGAAACATACTCTCCACATCCACTCTATCTGTGTCCTCTGGTCCTAGACTCCCCGACTAAAGGAAACATCCTCTCCACATCCACTCTATCTGTGTCCTCTGGTCCTAGACACCCCAACTAAAGGAAACATCCTCTCCACATCCACTCTATCTGTGTCCTCTGGTCCGAGACTCCCCGACTAAAGGAAACATCTTCTCCACATCAACTCTATCTGTCTCCTCTGGTCCTAGACACCCCCAGTATAGGAAACATCCTCTCAACATCTACTCTATCTGTGTCCTCTGGTCCTAGACTCCCCGACTAAAGGAAACATCTTCTCCACATACACTCTATCTGTGTCCTCTGGTCCTAGACACCCCCAGTATAGGAATCATCCGCTCCATATCCACTCGATATGTGTGTTTGCGTCCTAGACTTGCCCACCACAGGAAACATCCTCTCCACATCCACTCTATCTGTGTCCTCCGGTCCTAGACACCCCCAGTACAGGAAACAACCTCTCCACATCCACTCTCTCTGTGTCCTCTGGTCCCAGACTACCCCACCACGGGAAACATCCTCTCCACATCCACTCTATCTGTGTCCTCTGGTCCGAGCCTCCCCGACTAAAGGAATCATCCTCTCCACATCCACTCTATCTGTGTCCTCTGGTCCGATACTCCCCGACTGAAGGAAAGATCCTCTCCACATCCACTCTATCTGTATCCTCTGGTCCTAGACTTGCCCACCACAGGAAACATCCTCTACACATCCACTCTATCTGTGTCCTCTGGTCCTAGAATCCCTCACCAGAGGAAACATCCTCTCCACATCCACTCTATCTGTGTCCTCTGGTCCTAGACTCCCCCACTATAGTAAATATCCGCTCCATATCCACTCTATCTGTGTCCTTTGGTCCTAGACTTGCCCACAACAGGAAACATCCTCTCCACATCCACTCTATCTGTGTCCTCTGGTCCTAGAATCCCTCACCAGAGTACATATCCTCTCCACATCCACTCTATCTGTGTCCTCTGGTCCCAGACTACCCGACCACGGGAAACATCCTCTCAACATCCACTCTCTCTGTGTCCTCTGGTCCCAGACTACCCCACCACGGGAAACATCCTCTCCACATCCACTCTATCTCTGTCCTCTGGTCCAAGACACCCCAACTAAAGGAAACATCCTCTCCACATTCACTCTATCTGTCTCCTCTGTTCCTAGTCTCCCCCACTATAGGAAACATCGTCTCCACATCCACTCTATCTGTGTCCTTTGGTCCTAGACTTGCCCACCACAGCAAACATCCTCTCCTCATCCACTCTATCTATGTCCTCTGGTCCCAGACTACCCCACCATGGGAAACATCCTCTCCACATCCACTCTATCTGTGTCCTCTGCTCCTAGACGCCCCTAATATAGGAAACATCCTCTCCACGTCCACTCTATCTGTGTCCTCTGGTCCTAGACTCCCTCACCAGAGGAAACATCCTCTCCACATCCACTCTATCTGTGTCCTCGGGACCCAGACTACCCGACCACGGGAAACATCCTCTCAACTTCCACTCTATCTGTGTCCTCTGGTCCTAGACTCCCCTACTATAGGAAACATCCTCTCAACATCCACTCTATCTGTGTCCTCTGGACCTAGACTCCCCAAATATAGGAAACAACTTCTCCAATCCACTCTATCGGTGTCCTCTGGACATAGACTCCCCCACTATAGGAAACATACTCAACACATCCACTCTATCTGTGTCCTCTGGTCCTAGACTCCCCGACTAAAGGAAACATCCTCTCCACATCCACTGTATCTGTGTACTCTGGTCCGAGACTCCCCGACTAAAGGAAACATCCTCTCCACATCCACTCTTTCGTGTCCTCTGGTCCCAGACAACCCCACCACGGGAAACATCCTCTCCACATCCACTCCATCTGTGTCCTCTGGACCTAGACTCCCCTACTATAGGAAACAACCTCTCCACGTCCACTCTATCTGTGTCCTCAGGTCCTAGACTCCCTCACCAGAGGAAACATCCTCTCCACATCCACTCTATCTGTGTCCTCGGGACCCAGACTACCCGACCACGGGAAACATCCTCTCAACTTCCACTCTATCTGTGTCCTCTGGTCCTAGACTCCCCTACTATAGGAAACATCCTCTCAACATCCACTCTCTCTGTGTCCTCTGGTCCCAGACTACCCCACCACGGGAAACATCCTCTCCACATCCACTCTATCTCTGTCCTCTGGTCCAAGACACCCCGACTAAAGGAAACATCCTCTCCACATTCACTCTATCTGTCTCCTCTGTTCCTAGTCTCCCCCACTATAGGAAACATCGTCTCCACATCCACTCTATCTGTGTCCTTTGGTCCTAGACTTGCCCACCACAGCAAACATCCTCTCCTCATCCACTCTATCTATGTCCTCTGGTCTTAGACTCCCCTACTATAGGAAACATCCTCTCAACATCCACTCTATCTGTGTCCTCTGGTCCCAGACTACCCCACCATGGGAAACATCCTCTCCACATCCACTCTATCTGTGTCCTCTGCTCCTAGACGCCCCTAATATAGGAAACATCCTCTCCACGTCCACTCTATCTGTGTCCTCTGGTCCTAGACTCCCTCACCAGAGGAAACATCCTGTCCACATCCACTCTATCTGTGTCCTCGGGACCCAGACTACCCGACCACGGGAAACATCCTCTCAACTTCCACTCTATCGGTGTCCTCTGGTCCAAGACTCCCCGACTAAAGGAAACATCCTCTCCACATCCACTGTATCTGTGTACTCTGGTCCGAGACTCCCCGACTAAAGGAAACATCCTCTCCACATCCACTCTATCTGTCTCCTCTGGTCCTAGACTTGCCCAACACTGGAAACATCCTCTCCACATCCACTCTATCTGTGTCCTCCGGTCCTAGACTCCCCCACTACAGGAAACAACCTCTCCACATCCACTCTATCGTGTCCTCTGGTCCCAGACAACCCCACCACGGGAAACATCCTCTCCACATCCACTCCATCTGTGTCCTCTGGACCTAGACTCCCCTACTATAGGAAACAACCTCTCCACGTCCACTCTATCTGTGTCCTCAGGTCCTAGACTCCCTCACCAGAGGAAACATCCTCTCCACATCCACTCTATCTGTGTCCTCGGGACCCAGACTACCTGACCACGGGAAACATCCTCTCAACTTCCACTCTATCTGTGTCCTCTGGTCCTAGACTCCCCTACTATAGGAAACATCCTCTCAACATCCACTCTATCTGTGTCCTCTGGTCCTAGACTCCCCAAATATAGGAAACAACTTCTCTACATCCACTCTATCGGTGTCCTCTGGACATAGACTCCCCCACTATAGGAAACATACTCTCCACATCCACTCTATCTCTGTCCTCTGGTCATAGACTCCCCGACTAAAGGAAACATCCTTTCCACATCCACTCTATCTGTGTCCTCTGGTCCTAGACTCCCCAACTAAAGGAAACATCCTCTCCACATCCACTCTATCTGTGTCCTCTGGTCCGAGACTCCCCGACTCAAGGAAACATCTTCTCCACATCCACTCTATCTGTCTCCTCTGGTCCTAGACACCCCCAGTATAGGAAACATCCGCTCCATCTCCACTCGACATGTGTGTTTGCGTCCTAGACTTGCCCACCACAGGAAACATCCTCTCCACATCCACTCTATCTGTGCCCTCTGGTCCTAGACTCCCCGACTAAAGGAAACATCTTCTCGACATCCACTCTATCTGTGTCCTCTGGTCCTAGACACCCCCAGTATAGGAAACATCCACTCTATATCCACTCGATATGTGTGTTTGCGTCCTAGACTTGCCCGCCACAGGAAACATCCTCTCCACATCCACTCTATCTGTGTCCTCCGGTCCTAGACACCCCCAGTACAGGAAACAACCTCTCCACATCCACTCTCTCTGTGTCCTCTGGTCCCAGACTACCCCACCACGGGAAACATCCTCTCCACATCCACTCCATCTGTGTCCTCTGGACCTAGACACCCCTACTATAGGAAACATCCTCCCCACATCCACTCTATCTGTGTCCTCTGGTCCTAGACTCCCTCACCAGAGGAAACATCCTCTCCACAACCACTCTATCTGTGTCCTCTGGTCCGAGCCTCCCCGACTAAAGGAATCATCCTCTCCACATCCACTCTATCTGTGTCCTCTGGTCCTAGACTTGCCCACCACAGGAAACATCCTCTACACATCCACTCTATCTGTGTCCTCTGGTCCTAGAATCCCTCACCAGAGGAAACATCCTCTCCACATCCACTCTATCTGTGTCCTCTGGTTCCAGACTACCCGACCACAGGAAACATCCTCTCAACATCCACTCTATCTGTGTCCTCTGGTCCTAGACTCCTCCACTATAGGAAACATCCGCTCCATATCCACTCTATCTGTGTCCTTTGGTCCTAGACTTGCCCACAACAGGAAACATCCTCTCCACATCCACTCTATCTGTGTCCTCTGGTCCTAGAATCCCTCACCAGAGGAAACATCCTCTCCACATCCACTCTATCTGTGTCCTCTGGTTCCAGACTACCCGACCACAGGAAACATCCTCTCAACATCCACTCTATCTGTGTCCTCTGGTCCTAGACTCCTCCACTATAGGAAACATCCGCTCCATATCCACTCTATCTGTGTCCTTTGGTCCTAGACTTGCCCACAACAGGAAACATCCTCTCCACATCCACTCTATCTGTGTCCTCTGGTCCTAGAATCCCTCACCAGAGGAAATATCCTCTCCACATCCACTCTATCTGTGTCCTCTGGTCCCAGACTACCCGACCACGGGAAACATCCTCTCAACATCCACTCTATCTGTGTCCTCTGGTCCTAGACTCCCCCATTACATGAAACATCCTCTCCACATCCACTCTATCTGTGTCCTCTGGTCATAGACACCCCCAGTACAGGAAACAAACTCTCCACATCCACTCTATCTGTGTCCGCTGGTCCGAGACTCCCTCACCAGAGGAAACATCCTCTCCACAACCACTCTATCTGTGTCCTCTGGTCCGAGACTCCCCTACGATAGAAAACATCCTCTCCACATCCACTCTATCTGTGTCCTCTGGTCCGATGCTCCCCGACTACAGGAAACATCCTCTCCACATCCACACTATCTGTCTCCTCTGGTCCTAGACTTGCCCACCACAGGAAACATCCTCTGCACATCCACTCTATCTGTGACCTCTGGTCCTAGACTCCCCCACTATAGGAAACTTCCTGTTCACTTCCACTCTATCTGTGTCCTCTGGTCCGAGAATCCCCGACCTAATGAAACATCCTCTCCACATCCACTCTATCTGTGTCCTCTGGTCCGAGACTCCACCACTATAAGAAACATCCTCTCCACATCCACTCTATCTGTGTCCTCTGGTCCGAGACTCCACCACTATAAGAAACATCCTCTCCACATCCACTATATCTGTGTCCTCTGGTCCTAGACTCCCCCACTATAGGAAACATCCTCTCCACATCCACTCTATCTGTGTCCTCTGGTCCCAGACTACCCCACCATGGGAAACATCCTCTCCACATCCACTCTATCTGTGTCCTCTGCTCCTAGACGCCCCTAATATAGGAAACATCCTCTCCACGTCCACTCTATCTGTGTCCTCTGGTCCTAGACTCCCTCACCAGAGGAAACATCCTGTCCACATCCACTCTATCTGTGTCCTCGGGACCCAGACTACCCGACCACGGGAAACATCCTCTCAACTTCCACTCTATCGGTGTCCTCTGGTCCAAGACTCCCCGACTAAAGGAAACATCCTCTCCACATCCACTGTATCTGTGTACTCTGGTCCGAGACTCCCCGACTAAAGGAAACATCCTCTCCACATCCACTCTATCTGTCTCCTCTGGTCCTAGACTTGCCCAACACTGGAAACATCCTCTCCACATCCACTCTATCTGTGTCCTCCGGTCCTAGACTCCCCCACTACAGGAAACAACCTCTCCACATCCACTCTATCGTGTCCTCTGGTCCCAGACAACCCCACCACGGGAAACATCCTCTCCACATCCACTCCATCTGTGTCCTCTGGACCTAGACTCCCCTACTATAGGAAACAACCTCTCCACGTCCACTCTATCTGTGTCCTCAGGTCCTAGACTCCCTCACCAGAGGAAACATCCTCTCCACATCCACTCTATCTGTGTCCTCGGGACCCAGACTACCTGACCACGGGAAACATCCTCTCAACTTCCACTCTATCTGTGTCCTCTGGTCCTAGACTCCCCTACTATAGGAAACATCCTCTCAACATCCACTCTATCTGTGTCCTCTGGTCCTAGACTCCCCAAATATAGGAAACAACTTCTCCACATCCACTCTATCGGTGTCCTCTGGACATAGACTCCCCCACTATAGGAAACATACTCTCCACATCCACTCTATCTCTGTCCTCTGGTCATAGACTCCCCGACTAAAGGAAACATCCTTTCCACATCCACTCTATCTGTGTCCTCTGGTCCTAGACTCCCCAACTAAAGGAAACATCCTCTCCACATCCACTCTATCTGTGTCCTCTGGTCCGAGACTCCCCGACTCAAGGAAACATCTTCTCCACATCCACTCTATCTGTCTCCTCTGGTCCTAGACACCCCCAGTATAGGAAACATCCGCTCCATATCCACTCGACATGTGTGTTTGCGTCCTAGACTTGCCCACCACAGGAAACATCCTCTCCACATCCACTCTATCTGTGCCCTCTGGTCCTAGACTCCCCGACTAAAGGAAACATCTTCTCGACATCCACTCTATCTGTGTCCTCTGGTCCTAGACACCCCCAGTATAGGAAACATCCGCTCTATATCCACTCGATATGTGTGTTTGCGTCCTAGACTTGCCCGCCACAGGAAACATCCTCTCCACATCCACTCTATCTGTGTCCTCCGGTCCTAGACACCCCCAGTACAGGAAACAACCTCTCCACATCCACTCTCTCTGTGTCCTCTGGTCCCAGACTACCCCACCACGGGAAACATCCTCTCCACATCCACTCCATCTGTGTCCTCTGGACCTAGACACCCCTACTATAGGAAACATCCTCCCCACATCCACTCTATCTGTGTCCTCTGGTCCTAGATTCCCTCACCAGAGGAAACATCCTCTTCACAACCACTCTATCTGTGTCCTCTGGTCCGAGCCTCCCCGACTAAAGGAATCATCCTCTCCACATCCACTCTATCTGTGTCCTCTGGTCCGATACTCCCCGACTAAAGGAAACATCCTCTCCACATCCACTCTATCTGTCTCCTCTGGTCCTAGACTTGCCCACCACAGGAAACATCCTCTACACATCCACTCTATCTGTGTCCTCTGGTCCTAGAATCCCTCACCAGAGGAAACATCCTCTCCACATCCACTCTATCTGTGTCCTCTGGTTCCAGACTACCCGACCACAGGAAACATCCTCTCAACATCCACTCTATCTGTGTCCTCTGGTCCTAGACTCCTCCACTATAGGAAACATCCGCTCCATATCCACTCTATCTGTGTCCTTTGGTCCTAGACTTGCCCACAACAGGAAACATCCTCTCCACATCCACTCTATCTGTGTCCTCTGGTCCTAGAATCCCTCACCAGAGGAAATATCCTCTCCACATCCACTCTATCTGTGTCCTCTGGTCCCAGACTACCCGACCACGGGAAACATCCTCTCAACATCCACTCTATCTGTGTCCTCTGGTCCTAGACTCCCCCATTACATGAAACATCCTCTCCACATCCACTCTATCTGTGTCCTCTGGTCATAGACACCCCCAGTACAGGAAACAAACTCTCCACATCCACTCTATCTGTGTCCGCTGGTCCGAGACTCCCTCACCAGAGGAAACATCCTCTCCACAACCACTCTATCTGTGTCCTCTGGTCCGAGACTCCCCTACGATAGAAAACATCCTCTCCACATCCACTCTATCTGTGTCCTCTGGTCCGATGCTCCCCGACTACAGGAAACATCCTCTCCACATCCACACTATCTGTCTCCTCTGGTCCTAGACTTGCCCACCACAGGAAACATCCTCTGCACATCCACTCTATCTGTGACCTCTGGTCCTAGACTCCCCCACTATAGGAAACTTCCTGTTCACTTCCACTCTATCTGTGTCCTCTGGTCCGAGAATCCCCGACCTAATGAAACATCCTCTCCACATCCACTCTATCTGTGTCCTCTGGTCCGAGACTCCACCACTATAAGAAACATCCTCTCCACATCCACTATATCTGTGTCCTCTGGTCCTAGACTCCCCCACTATAGGAAACATCCTCTCCACATCCACTCTATCTGTGTACTCTGGTCCCAGACTCCCTCACCACAGGAAACATCCTGTCCACATCCACTCTATCTGTGTCCTCTGGTCCTAGTCGCCCCTAATATAGGAAACATCCTCTCCACGTCCACTCTATCTGTGTCCTCTGGTCCTAGACTCCCTCACCAGAGGAAACATCCTGTCCACATCCACTCTATCTGTGTCCTCGGGACCCAGACTACCCGACCACGGGAAACATCCTCTCAACTTCCACTCTATCTGTGTCCTCTGGTCCTAGACTCCCCTACTATAGGAAACATCCTCTCAACATCCACTCTATCTGTGTCCTCTGGACCTAGACTCCCCAAATATAGGAAACAACTTCTCCAATCCACTCTATCGGTGTCCTCTGGACATAGACTCCCCCACTACAGGAAACATACTCTCCACATCCACTCTATCTGTGTCCTCTGGTCCAAGACTCCCCGACTAAAGGAAACATCCTCTCCACATCCACTGTATCTGTGTACTCTGGTCCGAGACTCCCCGACTAAAGGAAACATCCTCTCCACATCCACTCTATCTGTCTCCTCTGGTCCTAGACTTGCCCAAAACTGGAAACATCCTCTCCACATCCACTCTATCTGTGTCCTCCGGTCCTAGACTCCCCCACTACAGGAAACAACCTCTCCACATCCACTCTATCGTGTCCTCTGGTCCCAGACAACCCCACCACGGGAAACATCCTCTCCACATCCACTCCATCTGTGTCCTCTGGACCTAGACTCCCCTACTATAGGAAACAACCTCTCCACGTCCACTCTATCTGTGTCCTCAGGTCCTAGACTCCCTCACCAGAGGAAACATCCTCTCCACATCCACTCTATCTGTGTCCTCGGGACCCAGACTACCCGACCACGGGAAACATCCTCTCAACTTCCACTCTATCTGTGTCCTCTGGTCCTAGACTCCCCTACTATAGGAAACATCCTCTCAACATCCACTCTATCTGTGTCCTCTGGTCCTAGACTCCCCAAATATAGGAAACAACTTCTCCACATCCACTCTATCGGTGTCCTCTGGACATAGACTCCCCCACTATAGGAAACATACTCTCCACATCCACTCTATCTGTGCCCTCTGGTCCAAGACTCCCCAACTAAAGGAAACATCCTCTCCACATCCACTCTATCTGTGTCCTCTGGTCCGAGACTCCCCGACTCAAGGAAACATCTTCTCCACATCCACTCTATCTGTCTCCTCTGGTCCTAGACACCCCCAGTATAGGAAACATCCGCTCCATATCCACTCGACATGTGTGTTTGCGTCCTAGACTTGCCCACCACAGGAAACATCCTCTCCACATCCACTCTATCTGTGCCCTCTGGTCCTAGACTCCCCGACTACAGGAAACATCTTCTCCACATCCACTCTATATGTGTCCTCTGGTCCTAGACACCCCCAGTATAGGAAACATCCGCTCCATATCCACTCGATATGTGTGTTTGCGTCCTAGACTTGCCCGCCACAGGAAACATCCTCTCCACATCCACTCTATCTGTGTCCTCCGGTCCTAGACACCCCCAGTACAGGAAACAACCTCTCCACATCCACTCTCTCTCTGTCCTCTGGTCCCAGACTACCCCACCACGGGAAACATCCTCTCCACATCCACTCCATCTGTGTCCTCTGGACCTAGACACCCCTACTATAGGAATCATCCTCTCCACATCCACTCTATCTGTGTCCTCTGGTCCGATACTCCCCGACTAAAGGAAACATCCTCTCCACATCCACTCTATCTGTCCCCTCTGGTCCTAGACTTGCCCACCACAGGAAACATCCTCTACACATCCACTCTATCTGTCCCCTCTGGTCCTAGACTTGCCCACCACAGGAAACATCCTCTACACATCCACTCTATCTGTCTCCTCTGGTCCTAGACTCCTCCACTATAGGAAACATCCGCTCCATATCCACTCTATCTGTGTCCTTTGGTCCTAGACTTGCCCACAACAGGAAACATCCTCTCCACATCCACTCTATCTGTGTCCTCTGGTCCTAGAATCCCTCAACAGAGGAAATATCCTCTCCACATCCACTCTATCTGTGTCCTCTGGTCCCAGACTACCCGACCACGGGAAACATCCTCTCAACATCCACTCTATCTGTGTCCTCTGGTCCTAGACTCCCCCATTACATGAAACATCCTCTCCACATCCACTCTATCTGTGTCCTCTGGTCATAGACACCCCCAGTACAGGAAACAAACTCTCCACATCCACTCTATCTGTGTCCGCTGGTCCGAGACTCCCTCACCAGAGGAAACATCCTCTCCACAACCACTCTATCTGTGTCCTCTGGTCCGATGCTCCCCGACTACAGGAAACATCCTCTCCACATCCACTCTATCTGTCTCCTCTGGTCCTAGTCTTGCCCACCACAGGAAACATCCTCTGCACATCCACTCTCTCTGTGACCTCTGGTCCTAGACTCCCCCACTATAGGAAACTTCCTGTTCACTTCCACTCTATCTGTGTCCTCTGGTCCGAGAATCCCCGACCTAATGAAACATCCTCTCCACATCCACTCTATCTGTGTCCTCTGGTCCGAGACTCCACCACTATAAGAAACATCCTCTCCACATCCACTCTATCTGTGTCCTCTGGTCCGAGACTCCACCACTATAAGAAACATCCTCTCCACATCCACTATATCTGTGTCCTCTGGTCCTAGACTCCCCCACTATAGGAAACATCCTCTCCACATCCACTCTATCTGTGTACTCTGGTCCCAGACTACCCATCCATGGGAAACATACTCTCCACATCCACTCTATCTGTGACCTCTGGTCCTAGACTCCCGCACTATAGGAAATATCCTCTCCACATCCACTCTATCTGTGTCCTCTCGTCCTAGACTCCCTCACCAGAGGAAACATCCTCTACACATCCACTCTATCTGTGTCCTCTGGTCCTAGACTCCCGCACTATAGGAAACATCCTCTCCACACCCACTCTATCTGTGTCCTCTGGTCCCAGACTACCCCACCACTGGAAACATCCTCTCAACATCCACTCTATCTGTGTCCTCTGGTCCTAGACTCCCCTACTATAGGAAATATCTTCTCCACATCCACTCTATCTGTGTCCTGTGGTCTTAGACTCCCCCACTATAATAAACATCCTCTCCACATCCACTCTATCTGTGTCCTCTGGTCCTAGACTCCCCCAATATAGGAAACATACTCTCCACATCCACTCTATCTGTGTCCTCTGGTCCCAGACTCCGCGACTAAAGGAAACATCCTCTCCACATACACTCTATCTGTGTCCTCCATTCCTAGACTCCCCCACTATAGGAAACATCCTCTCCTCTTACACTCTATCTGTGTCCTCTGGTCCTAGACTCCCCCACTGTAGGAAACATCCTCTCCTCTTACACTCTATCTGTGTCCTCTGGTCCTAGACTCCCCCACTATAGGAAACATACTCTCCACATCCACTCTATCTGTGTGCTCTGGTCCGAGACTCCCAACTAAAGGAAACAGCCTCTCCACATCCACTCTATCTGTGTCCTCTGGTCCGAGAATCCCCGACTAAAGGAAACATCCTCTCCACATCCACTCTATCTGTGTCCTCCGGTCCTAGACTCCCCCACTACAGGAAACAACCTCTCCACATCCACTCTATCGTGTCCTCTGGTCCCAGACAACCCCACCACGGGAAACATCCTCTCCACATCCACTCCATCTGTGTCCTCTGGACCTAGACTCCCCTACTATAGGAAACAACCTCTCCACGTCCACTCTATCTGTGTCCTCAGGTCCTAGACTCCCTCACCAGTGGAAACATCCTCTCCACATCCACTCTATCTGTGTCCTCGGGACCCAGACTACCCGACCACGGGAAACATCCTCTCAACTTCCACTCTATCTGTGTCCTCTGGTCCTAGACTCCCCTACTATAGGAAACATCCTCTCAACATCCACTCTATCTGTGTCCTCTGGTCCTAGACTCCCCAAATATAGGAAACAACTTCTCCACATCCACTCTATCGGTGTCCTCTGGACATAGACTCCCCCACTATAGGAAACATACTCTCCACATCCACTCTATCTCTGTCCTCTGGTCATAGACTCCCCGACTAAAGGAAACATCCTTTCCACATCCACTCTATCTGTGTCCTCTGGTCCTAGACTACCCAACTAAAGGAAACATCCTCTCCACATCCACTCTATCTGTCTCCTCTGCTCCGAGACTCCCCGACTCAAGGAAACATCTTCTCCACATCCACTCTATCTGTCTCCTCTGGTCCTAGACACCCCCAGTATAGGAAACATCCGCTCCATATCCACTCGACATGTGTGTTTGCGTCCTAGACTTGCCCACCACAGGAAACATCCTCTCCACATCCACTCTATCTGTGCCCTCTGGTCCTAGACTCCCCGACTAAAGGAAACATCTTCTCCACATCCACTCTATCTGTGTCCTCTGGTCCAAGACACCCCCAGTATAGGAAACATCCGCTCCATATCCACTCGATATGTGTGTTTGCGTCCTAGACTTGCCCGCCACAGGAAACATCCTCTCCACATCCACTCGATCAGTGTCCTCCGGTCCTAGACACCCCCAGTACAGGAAACAACCTCTCCACATCCACTCTCTCTGTGTCCTCTGGTCCTAGACTCCCCTACTATAGGAAACATCCTCTCAACATCCACTCTATCTGTGTCCTCTGGTCCTAGACTCCCCAAATATAGGAAACAACTTCTCCACATCGACTCTATCGGTGTCCTCTGGACATAGACTCCCCCACTATAGGAAACATACTCTCCACATCCACTCTATCTCTGTCCTCTGGTCATAGACTCCCCGACTAAAGGAAACATCCTTTCCACATCCACTCTATCTGTGTCCTCTGGTCCTAGACTCCCCAACTAAAGGAAACATCCTCTCCACATCCACTCTATCTGTGTCCTCTGGTCCGAGACTCCCCGACTCAAGGAAACATCTTCTCCACATCCACTCTATCTGTCTCCTCTGGTCCTAGACACCCCCAGTATAGGAAACATCCGCTCCACATCCACTCTCTCTGTGTCCTCTGGTCCCAGACTACCCCACCACGGGAAACATCCTCTCCACATCCACTCCATCTGTGTCCTCTGGACCTAGACACCCCTACTATAGGAAACATCCTCCCCACATCCACTCTATCTGTGTCCTCTGGTCCTAGACGCCCTCACCAGAGGAAACATCCTCTCCACAACCACTCTATCTGTGTCCTCTGGTCCGAGCCTCCCCGACTAAAGGAATCATCCTCTCCACATCCACTCTATCTGTGTCCTCTGGTCCGATACTCCCCGACTAAAGGAAACATCCTCTCCACATCCACACTATCTGTCTCCTCTGGTCCTAGACTTGCCCACCACAGGAAACATCCTCTACACATCCACTCTATCTGTGTCCTCTGGTCCTAGAATCCCTCACCAGAGGAAACATCCTCTCCACATCCACTCTATCTGTGTCCTCTGGTTCCAGACTACCCGACCACAGGAAACATCCTCTCAACATCCACTCTATCTGTGTCCTCTGGTCCTAGACTCCTCCACTATAGGAAACATCCGCTCCATATCCACTCTATCTGTGTCCTTTGGTCCTAGACTTGCCCACAACAGGAAACATCCTCTCCACATCCTCTCTATCTGTGTCCTCTGGTCCTAGAATCCCTCACCAGAGGAAATATCCTCTCCACATCCACTCTATCTGTGTCCTCTGGTCCCAGACTACCCGACCACGGGAAACATCCTCTCAACATCCACTCTATCTGTGTCCTCTGGTCCTAGACTCCCCCATTACATGAAACATCCTCTCCACATCCACTCTATCTGTGTCCTCTGGTCATAGACACCCCCAGTACAGGAAACAAACTCTCCACATCCACTCTATCTGTGTCCGCTGGTCCGAGACTCCCTCACGAGAGGAAACATCCTCTCCACAACCACTCTATCTGTGTCCTCTGGTCCGAGACTCCCCTACGACAGGAAACATCCTCTCCACATCCACTCTATCTGTCTCCTCTGGTCCTAGACTTGCCCACCAGAGGAAACATCCTCTGCACATCCACTCTATCTGTGACCTCTGGTCCTAGACTCCCCCACTATAGGAAGCTTCCTGTTCACTTCCACTCTATCTGTGTCCTCTGGTCCGAGAATCCCCGACCTAATGAAACATCCTCTCCACATCCACTCTATCTGTGTCCTCTGGTCCGAGACTCCACCACTATAAGAAACATCCTCTCCACATCCACTCTATCTGTGTCCTCTGGTCCGAGACTCCACCACTATAAGAAACATCCTCTCCACATCCACTATATCTGTATCCTCTGGTCCTAGACTCCCCCACTATAGGAAACATCCTCTCCACATCCACTCTATCTGTGTACTCTGGTCCCAGACTACCCATCCATGGGAAACATACTCTCCACATCCACTCTATCTGTGACCTCTGGTCCTAGACTCCCGCACTATAGGAAATATCCTCTCCACATCCACTCTATCTGTGTCCTCTCGTCCTAGACTCCCTCACCAGAGGAAACATCCTCTACACATCCACTCTATCTGTGTCCTCTGGTCCTAGACTCCCGCACTATAGGAAACATCCTCTCCACACCCACTCTATCTGTGTCCTCTGGTCCCAGACTACCCCACCACTGGAAACATCCTCTCAACATCCACTCTATCTGTGTCCTCTGGTCCTAGACTCCCCTACTATAGGAAATATCTTCTCCACATCCACTCTATCTGTGTCCTGTGGTCTTAGACTCCCCCACTATAATAAACATCCTCTCCACATCCACTCTATCTGTGTCCTCTGGTCCCAGACTCCGCGACTAAAGGAAACATCCTCTCCACATCCACTCTATCTGTGTCCTCCATTCCTAGACTCCCCCACTATAGGAAACATCCTCTCCTCTTACACTCTATCTGTGTCCTCTGGTCCTAGACTCCCCCACTGTAGGAAACATCCTCTCCTCTTACACTCTATCTGTGTCCTCTGGTCCTAGACTCCCCCACTATAGGAAACATACTCTCCACATCCACTCTATCTGTGTGCTCTGGTCCGAGACTCCCAACTAAAGGAAACATCCTCTCCACATCCACTCTATCTGTGTCCTCTGGTCCGAGACTCCCCGACTAAAGGAAACATCCTCTCCACATCCACTCTATTTGTGTCCTCAGTTCCTAGACGCCCCTAATATAGGAAACACCTCTCCACATCCACTCTATCTGTGTCCTCTGGACCTAGACTCCCTCACCAGAGGAAACATCCTCTCCACATCCACTCTATCTGTGTCCTCTGTTCCCAGACTACCCGACCACGGGAAACATCCTCTCAACTTCCACTCTCTCTGTGTCCTCTGGTCCTAGACTCCCCTACTATAGGAAACATCCTCTCAACATCCACTCTATCTGTGTCCTCTGGTCCTAGACTCCCCAAATATAGGAAACAACTTCTCCTCATCCACTCTATCGGTGTCCTCTGGACATAGACTCCCCCACTATAGGAAACATACTCTCCACATCCACTCTATGTGTGTCCTCTGGTCCTAGACTCCCCGACTAAAGGAAACATCCTCTCCACATCCACTCTATCTGTCTCCTCTGGTCCTAGACTTGCCCAACACTGGAAACATCCTCTCCACATCCACTCTATCTGTGTCCTCTGGTCCTAGACTCCCCCACTACAGGAAACAACCTCTCCACATCCACTCTATCGTATCCTCTGGTCCCAGACTACCCCACCACGGGAAACATCCTCTCCACATCCACTCCATATGTGTCCTCTGGTCCCAGACTCCGCGACTAAAGGAAACATCCTCTCCACATCCACTCTATCTGTGTCCTCCATTCCTAGACTCCCCCACTATAGGAAACATCCTCTCCTCTTACACTCTATCTGTGTCCTCTGGTCCTAGACTCCCCCACTCTTGGAAACATCCTCTCCTCTTACACTCCATCTGTGTCCTCTGGTCCTAGACTCCCCCACTATAGGAAACATACTCTCCACATCCACTCTATCTGTGTCCTCTGGTCCGAGACTCCCCGACTAAAGGAAACATCCTCTCCACATCCACTCTATCTGTGTCCTCAGTTCCTAGACGCCCCTAATATAGGAAACACCTCTCCACATCCACTCTATCTGTGTCCTCTGGTCCTAGACTCCCTCACCAGAGGAAACATCCTCTCCACATCCACTCTATCTGTGTCCTCTGGTCCCAGACTACCCGACCACGGGAAACATCCTCTCAACTTCCACTCTCTCTGTGTCCTCTGGTCCTAGACTCGCCAAATATAGGAAACAACTTCTCCTCATCCACTCTATCGGTGTCCTCTGGACATAGACTCCCCCACTATAGGAAACATACTCTCCACATCCACGCTCTCTGTGTCCTCTGGTCCTAGACTCGCCAAATATAGGAAACAACTTCTCCTCATCCACTCTATCGGTGTCCTCTGGACATAGACTCCCCCACTATAGGAAACATACTCTCCACATCCACTCTATCTGTGTCCTCTGGTCCTAGACTCCCCGACTAAAGGAAACATCCTCTCCACATCCACTCTATCTGTCTCCTCTGGTCCTAGACTTGCCCAACACTGGAAACATCCTCTCCACATCCACTCTATCTGTGTCCTCTGGTCCTAGACTCCCCCACTACAGGAAACAACCTCTCCACATCCACTCTATCGTATCCTCTGGTCCCAGACTACCCCACCACGGGAAACATCCTCTCCACATCCACTCCATCTGTGTCCTCTGGACCTAGACTCCCCTACTATAGGAAACAACCTCTCCACATCCACTCTATCTGTGTCCTCTGGTCCGAGACTCCACCACTATAAGAAACATCCTCTCCACATCCACTATATCTGTGTCCTCTGGTCCTAGACTCCCCCAGTATAGGAACCATCCTCTCCACATCCACTCTATCTGTGTCCTGTGGACTTAGACTCCCCCACTATAATAAACATCCTCTCCACATCCACTCTATCTGTGTCCTCTGGTCCTAGACTCCCCCAATATAGGAAACATCCTCTCCACATCCACTCTATCTGTGTCCTCTGGTCCCAGACTCCGCGACTAAAGGAAACATCCTCTCCACATCCACTCTATCTGTGTCCTCCATTCCTAGACTCCCCCACTATAGGAAACATCCTCTCCTCTTACACTCTATCTGTGTCCTCCATTCCTAGACTCCCCCACTATAGGAAACATCCTCTCCTCTTACACTCTATCTGTGTCCTCTGGTCCTAGACTCCCCCACTATAGGAAACATCCTCTCCTCTTACACTCTATCTGTGTCCTCTGCTCCTAGACTCCGCCACTATAGGAAACATACTCTCCACATCCACTCTATCTGTGTGCTCTGGTCCGAGACTCCCAACTAAAGGAAACATCCTCTCCACATCCACTCTATCTGTGTCCTCTGGTCCGAGACTCCCCGACTAAAGGAAACATCCTCTCCACATCCACTCTATCTGTGTCCTCAGTTCCTAGACGCCCCTAATATAGGAAACACCTCTCCACATCCACTCTATCTGTGTCCTCTGGTCCTAGACTCCCTCACCAGAGGAAACATCCTCTCCACATCCACTCTATCTGTGTCCTCTGGTCCCAGACTACCCGACCACGGGAAACATCCTCTCAACTTCCACTCTATCTGTGTCCTCTGGTCCTAGACTCCCCTACTATAGGAAACATCCTCTCAACATCCACACTATCTGTGTCCTCTGGTCCTTGACTCCCCAAATATAGGAAACAACTTCTCCTCATCCACTCTATCGGTGTCCTCTGGACATAGACTCCCCCACTATAGGAAACATACTCTCCACATCCACTCTATCTGTGTCCTCTGGTCCTAGACTCCCCGACTAAAGGAAACATCCTCTCCACATCCACTCTATCTGTCTCCTCTGGTCCTAGACTTGCCCAACACTGGAAACATCCTCTCCACATCCACTCTA
This sequence comes from Hypanus sabinus, assembly GCF_030144855.1. Classification (NCBI taxonomy): domain Eukaryota; kingdom Metazoa; phylum Chordata; class Chondrichthyes; order Myliobatiformes; family Dasyatidae; genus Hypanus; species Hypanus sabinus. Next base: position 8,721 of record NW_026779047.1, on the reverse strand, counting down.
TCCGTGTCCTCTGGTCCTAGACTCCCCCACTACAGGAAACATCCTCTCCACATCCACTCTATCTGTGATCTCTGGTCCTAGACTCCGCCACTATAGGAAACTTCCTGTTCACTTCCACTCTATCTGTGTCCTCTGGTCCGAGAATCCCCGACCAAATGAAACATCCTCTCCACTTCCACTCTATCTGTGTCCTCTGGTCCGAGACTCCACCACTATAAGAAACATCCTCTCCACATCCACTCTATCTGTGTCCTCTGGTCCGAGACTCCACCACTATAAGAAACATCCTCTCCACATCCACTATATCTGTGTCCTCTGGTCCTAGACTCCCCCACTATAGGAAACATCCTCTCCACATCGACTCTATCTGTGTACTCTGGTCCCAGACTACCCCTCCATGGGAAACATACTCTACACATCCACTCTATCTGTGTCCTCTGGTCCTAGACTCCCGCACTATAGGAAACATCCTCTCCACACCCACTCTATCTGTGTCCTGTGGTCTTAGACTCCCCACTATAATAAACATCCTCTCCACATCCACTCTATCTGTGTCCTCTGGTCCTAGACTCCCCCAATATAGGAAACATCCTCTCCACATCCACTCTATCTGTGTCCTCTGGTCCCAGACTCCGCGACTAAAGGAAACATCCTCTCCACATCCACTCTATCTGTGTCCTCCATTCCTAGACTCCCCCACTATAGGAAACATCCTCTCCTCTTACACTCTATCTGTGTCCTCTGGTCCTAGACTCCCCCACTATAGGAAACATCCTCTCCTCTTACACTCTATCTGTGTCCTCTGGTCCTAGACTCCCCCACTATAGGAAACATACTCTCCACATCCACTCTATCTGTGTGCTCTGGTCCGAGACTCCCAACTAAAGGAAACATCCTCTCCACATCCACTCTATCTGTGTCCTCTGGTCCGAGACTCCCCGACTAAAGGAAACATCCTCTCCACATCCACTCTATCTGTGTCCTCAGTTCCTAGACGCCCCTAATATAGGAAACACCTCTCCACATCCACTCTATCTGTGTCCTCTGGACCTAGACTCCCTCACCAGAGGAAACATCCTCTCCACATCCACTCTATCTGTGTCCTCTGGTCCTAGACTCCCCGACTAAAGGAAACATCCTCTCCACATCCACTCTATCTGTCTCCTCTGGTCCTAGACTTGCCCAACACTGGAAACATCCTCTCCACATCCACTCTATCTGTGTCCTCTGGTCCTAGACTCCCCCACTACAGGAAACAACCTCTCCACATCCACTCTATCGTACCTTCTGGTCCCAGACTATCCCACCACGGGAAACATCCTCTCCACATCCACTCCATCTGTGTCCTCTGGACCTAGACTCCCCTACTATAGGAAACAACCTCTCCACATCCACTCTATCTGTGTCCTCTGGTCCGAGACTCCACCACTATAGGAAACATCCTCTCCACATCCACTCTATCTGTGTACTCTGGTCCCAGACTACCCCTCCATGGGAAACATACTCTCCACATCCACTCTATCTGTGACCTCTGGTCCTAGACTCCCGCACTATCGGAAATATCCTCTCCACATCCACTCTATCTGTGTCCTCTCGTCCTAGACTCCCCCACTATAGGAAACATCCTCTCCACATCCACTCTATCTGTGTCCTCTGGTCCTAGACTCCCGCACTATAGGAAACATCCTCTCCACACCCACTCTATTTGTGTCCTCTGGTCCCAGACTACCCCACCACTGGAAACATCCTCTCAACATCCACTCTATCTGTGTCCTCTGGTCCAAAACTACCCTACTATAGGAAACATCTTCTCCACATCCACTCTATCTGTGTCCTGTGGTCTTAGACTCCCCCACTATAATAAACATCCTCTCCACATCCACTCTATCTGTGTCCTCTGGTCCTAGACTCCCCCAATATAGGAAACATCCTCTCCACATCCACTCTATCTGTGTCCTCTTGTCCGAGACTCCGCGACTAAAGGAAACATCCTCTCCACATCCACTCTATCTGTGTCCTCCATTCCTAGACTCCCCCACTATAGGAAACATCCTCTCCTCTTACACTCTATCTGTGTCCTCTGGTCCTAGACTCCCCCACTAAAGGAAACATCCTCTCCACATCCACTCTATCTGTGTCCTCAGTTCCTAGACGCCCCTAATATAGGAAACACCTCTCCACATCCACTCTATCTGTGTCCTCTGGTCCGAGACTCCCTCACCAGAGGAAACATCCTCTCCACAACCACTCTATCTGTGTCCTCTGGCCCGAGACTCCCCGACTGAAGGAAACATCCTCTCCACATCCACTCTATCTGTGTCCTCTGGTCCGATGCTCCCCGACTAAAGGAAACACCCAATCCACATCCACTCTATCTGTCTCCTCTGGTCCTAGACTTGCCCACCACAGGAAACATCCTCTCCACATCCACTCTATCTGTGATCTCTGGTCCTAGACTCCGCCACTATAGGAAACTTCCTGTTCACTTCCACTCTATCTGTGTCCTCTGGTCCGAGAATCCCCGACCAAATGAAACATCCTCTCCACTTCCACTCTATCTGTGTCCTCTGGTCCGAGACTCCACCACTATAAGAAACATCCTCTCCACATCCACTCTATCTGTGTCCTCTGGTCCGAGACTCCAACACTATAAGAAACATCCTCTCCACATCCACTATATCTGTGTCCTCTGGTCCTAGACTCCCCCACTATAGGAAACATCCTCTCCACATCGACTCTATCTGTGTACTCTGGTCCCAGACTACCCCTCCATGGGAAACATACTCTACACATCCACTCTATCTGTGTCCTCTGGTCCTAGACTCCCGCACTATAGGAAACATCCTCTCCACACCCACTCTATCTGTGTCCTGTGGTCTTAGACTCCCCCACTATAATAAACATCCTCTCCACATCCACTCTATCTGTGTCCTCTGGTCCTAGACTCCCCCAATATAGGAAACATCCTCTCCACATCCACTCTATCTGTGTCCTCTGGTCCCAGACTCCGCGACTAAAGGAAACATCCTCTCCACATCCACTCTATCTGTGTCCTCCATTCCTAGACTCCCCCACTATAGGAAACATCCTCTCCTCTTACACTCTATCTGTGTCCTCTGGTCCTAGACTCCCCCACTATAGGAAACATCCTCTCCTCTTACACTCTATCTGTGTCCTCTGGTCCTAGACTCCCCCACTATAGGAAACATACTCTCCACATCCACTCTATCTGTGTGCTCTGGTCCGAGACTCCCAACTAAAGGAAACATCCTCTCCACATCCACTCTATCTGTGTCCTCTGGTCCGAGACTCCCCGACTAAAGGAAACATCCTCTCCACATCCACTCTATCTGTGTTCTCAGTTCCTAGACGCCCCTAATATAGGAAACACCTCTCCACATCCACTCTATCTGTGTCCTCTGGACCTAGACTCCCTCACCAGAGGAAACATCCTCTCCACATCCACTCTATCTGTGTCCTCTGGTCCTAGACTCCCCGACTAAAGGAAACATCCTCTCCACATCCACTCTATCTGTCTCCTCTGGTCCTAGACTTGCCCAACACTGGAAACATCCTCTCCACATCCACTCTATCTGTGTCCTCTGGTCCTAGACTCCCCCACTACAGGAAACAACCTCTCCACATCCACTCTATCGTACCTTCTGGTCCCAGACTATCCCACCACGGGAAACATCCTCTCCACATCCACTCCATCTGTGTCCTCTGAAACTAGACTCCCCTACTATAGGAAACAACCTCTCCACATCCACTCTATCTGTGTCCTCTGGTCCGAGACTCCACCACTATAGGAAACATCCTCTCCACATCCACTCTATCTGTGTACTCTGGTCCCAGACTACCCCTCCATGGGAAACATACTCTCCACATCCACTCTATCTGTGACCTCTGGTCCTAGACTCCCGCACTATCGGAAATATCCTCTCCACATCCACTCTATCTGTGTCCTCTCGTCCTAGACTCCCCCACTATAGGAAACATCCTCTCCACATCCACTCTATCTGTGTCCTCTGGTCCTAGACTCCCGCACTATAGGAAACATCCTCTCCACACCCACTCTATTTGTGTCCTCTGGTCCCAGACTACCCCACCACTGGAAACATCCTCTCAACATCCACTCTATCTGTGTCCTCTGGTCCAAAACTACCCTACTATAGGAAACATCTTCTCCACATCCACTCTATCTGTGTCCTGTGGTCTTAGACTCCCCCACTATAATAAACATCCTCTCCACATCCACTCTATCTGTGTCCTCTGGTCCTAGACTCCCCCAATATAGGAAACATCCTCTCCACATCCACTCTATCTGTGTCCTCTTGTCCGAGACTCCGCGACTAAAGGAAACATCCTCTCCACATCCACTCTATCTGTGTCCTCCATTCCTAGACTCCCCCACTATAGGAAACATCCTCTCCTCTTACACTCTATCTGTGTCCTCTGGTCCTAGACTCCCCCACTAAAGGAAACATCCTCTCCACATCCACTCTATCTGTGTCCTCAGTTCCTAGACGCCCCTAATATAGGAAACACCTCTCCACATCCACTCTATCTGTGTCCTCTGGTCCTAGACTCCCTCACCAGAGGAAACATCCTCTCCACATCCACTCTATCTGTGTCCTCTGGTCCTAGACTCCCCTACTATAGGAAACATCCTCTCAACATCCACTCTATCTGTGTCCTCTGGTCCTAGACTCCCCAAATATAGGAAACAACTTCTCCTCATCCACTCTATCGGTGTCCTCTGGACATAGACTCCCCCACTATAGGAAACATACTCTCCACATCCACTCTATCTGTGTCCTCTGGTCCTAGACTCCCCGACTAAAGGAAACATCCTCTCCACATCCACTCTATCTGTCTCCTCTGGTCCTAGACTTGCCCAACACTGGAAACATCCTCTCCACATCCACTCTATCTGTGTCCTCTGGTCCTAGACTCCCCCACTACAGGAAACAACCTCTCCACATCCACTCTATCGTATCCTCTGGTCCCAGACTACCCCACCACGGGAAACATCCTCTCCACATCCACTCCATCTGTGTCCTCTGGACCTAGACTCCCCTACTATAGGAAACAACCTCTCCACATCCACTCTATCTGTGTCCTCTGGTCCCAGACTCCCTCACCAGAGGAAACATCCTCTCCACAACCACTCTATCTGTGTCCTCTGGTCCGAGACTACCCGACCACGGGAAACATCCTCTCAACATCCACTCTATCTGTGTCCTCTGGTCCTAGACTCCCCCACCACATGAAACATCCTCTCCACATCCACTCTATCTGTGTCCTCTGGTCATAGACACCCCCAGTACAGGAAACAAACTCTCCACATCCACTCTATCTGTGTCCTCTGGTCCGAGACTCCCTCACCAGAGGAAACATCCTCTCCAGAACCACTCAATCTGTGTCCTCTGGTCCGAGACTCCCCGACTAAAGGAAACATCCTCTCCACATCCACTCTATCTGTGTCCTCTGGTCCGATGCTCCCCGAATAAAGGAAACATCCTCTCCACATCCACTCTATCTGTCTCCTCTGGTCCTAGACTTGCCCACCACAGGAAACATCCTCTCCACATCCACTCTATCTGTGACCTCTGGTCCTAGACTCCCCCACTATAGGAAACTTCCTGTTCACTTCCACTCTATCTGTGTCCTCTGGTCCGAGAATCCCCGACCAAATGAAACATCCTCTCCACATCCACTCTATCTGTGTCCTCTGGTCCGAGACTCCACCACTATAAGAAACATCCTCTCCACATCCACTCTATCTGTGTCCTCTGGTCCGAGACTCCACCACTATAAGAAACATCCTCTCCACATCCACTATATCTGTGTCCTCTGGTCCTAGAGTCCCCCACTATAGGAAACATCCTCTCCACATCCACTCTATCTGTGTACTCTGGTCCCAGACTACCCCTCCATGGGAAACATACTCTCCACATCCACTCTATCTGTGACCTCTGGTCCTAGACTCCCGCACTATAGGAAATATCCTCTCCACATCCACTCTATCTGTGTCCTCTCGTCCTAGACTCCCTCACCAGAGGAAACATCCTCTACACATCCACTCTATCTGTGTCCTCTGGTCCCAGACTCCCCTACTATAGGAAACATCTTCTCCACATCCACTCTATCTGTGTCCTGTGGTCTTAGACTCCCCCACTATAATAAACATCCTCTCCACATCCACTCTATCTGTGTCCTCTGGTCCTAGACTCCCCCAATATAGGAAACATCCTCTCCACATCCACTCTATCTGTGTCCTCTGGTCCCAGACTCCGCGACTAAAGGAAACATCCTCTCCACTTCCACTCTATCTGTGTCGTCCATTCCTAGACTCCCCCACTATAGGAAACATCCTCTCCTCTTAAACTCCATCTGTGTCCTCTAGTCCTAGACTCCCCCACTATAGGAAACATCCTCTCCTCTTACACTCTATCTGTGTCCTCTGGTCCTAGACTCCCCCACTATAGGAAACATACTCTCCACATCCACTCTATCTGTGTGCTCTGGTCCGAGACTCCCAACTAAAGGAAACATCCTCTCCATATCCACTCTATCTGTGTCCTCTGGTCCGAGACTCCCCGAATAAAGGAAACATCCTCTCCACATCCACTCTATCTGTGTCCTCAGTTCCTAGACGCCCCTAATATAGGAAACACCTCTCCACATCCACTCTATCTGTGTCCTCTGGACCTAGACTCCCTCACCAGAGGAAACATCCTCTCCACATCCACTCTATCTGTGTCCTCTGGTCCCAGACTACCCGACCACGGGAAACATCCTCTCAACTTCCACTCTCTCTGTGTCCTCTGGTCCTAGACTCCCCTACTATAGGAAACATCCTCTCAACATCCACTCTATCTGTGTCCTCTGTTCCTAGACTCCCCAAATATAGGAAACAACTTCTCCTCATCCACTCTATCTGTGTCCTCTGGACATAGACTCCCCCACTATAGGAAACATCCTCTCAACATCCACTCTATCTGTGTCCTCTGGTCCTAGACTCCCCGACTAAAGGAAAACATCCTCTCCACATCCACTCTATCTGTCTCCTCTGGTCCTAGACTTGCCCAACACTGGAAACATCCTCTCCACATCCACTCTATCTGTGTCCTCTGGTCCTAGACTCCCCCACTACAGGAAACAACCTCTCCACATCCACTCTATCGTACCCTCTGGTCCCAGACTACCCCAACACGGGAAACATCCTCTCCACATCGACTCCATCTGTGTCCTCTGGACCTAGACTCCCCTACTATAGGAAACAACCTCTCCACATCCACTCTATCTGTGTCCTCTGGTCCGAGACTCCACCACTATAAGAAACATCCTCTCCACATCCACTATAACTGTGTCCTCTAGTCCTAGACTCCCCCACTATAGGAAACATCCTCTCCACATCCACTCTATCTGTGTCCTCTGCTCCTAGACTCCCCACTAGAGGAAACATCCTCTCCACATCCACTCTATCTGTGTCCTTTGGTCCCAGACTTGCCCACCACAGGAAACATCCTCTCCTCATCCACTCAATCTGTGTCCTCTGGTCCTAGACTCCCCCCACTACAGGAAACAACCTCTCCACATCCACTCTATCTGTGTCCTCTGGTCCCAGACTACCCCACCGCGGGAAACAACCTCTCAACATCCACACTATCTGTGTCCTCTGGTCCTAGACTCCCCTAATATAGGAAACATCTTCTCCACATCCACTCTATCTGTGTCCTCTGGTACTAGACTCCCCCAGTATACGAAACATCCTGTCCACATCCACTCTATCTGTGACCTCTGGTCCTAGACTCCCGCACTATACGAAATATCCTCTCCACATCCACTCTATCTGTGTCCTCTGGTCCTAGACTCCCGCACTATAGGAAACATCCTCACCACACCCACTCTATCTGTGTCCTCTGGTCCCAGACTACCCCACCACTGGAAACATCCTCTCAACATCCACTCTATCTGTGTCCTCTGGTCCTAGACTCCCCTACTATAGGAAACATCTTCTCCACATCCACTCTATCTGTGTCCTGTGGTCTTAGACTCCCCCACTATAATAAACATCCTCTCCACATCCACTCTATCTGTGTCCTCTGGTCCTAGACTCCCCCAATATAGGAAACATCCTCTCCACATCCACTCTATCTGTGTCCTCTTGTCCGAGACTCCGCGACTAAAGGAAACATCCTCTCCACATCCACTCTATCTGTGTCCTCCATTCCTAGACTCCCCCACTATAGGAAACATCCTCTCCTCTTACACTCTATCTGTTCTCTGGTCCTAGACTCCCCCACTATAGGAAACATACTCTCCACATCCACTCTATCTGTGTGCTCTGGTCCGAGACTCCCAACTAAAGGAAACATCCTCTCCACATCCACTCTATCTGTTTCCTCTGGTCCGAGACTCCCCGACTAAAGGAAACATCCTCTCCACATCCACTCTATCTGTGTCCTCAGTTCCTAGACGCCCCTAATATAGGAAACACCTCTCCACATCCACTCTATCTGTGTCCTCTGGTCCTAGACTCCCTCACCAGAGGAAACATCCTCTCCACATCCACTCTATCTGTGTCCTCTGGTCCTAGACTTGCCCAACACTGGAAACATCCTCTCCACATCCACTCTATCTGTGTCCTCTGGTCCTAGACTCCCCACTACAGGAAACAACCTCTCCACATCCACTCTATCGTATCCTCTGGTC